>NW_026871355.1:0-239266 GCF_028564815.1 Eubalaena glacialis | reverse complement strand
TTAGTCACTAGGATAAGATAAAGAATAAACACATTATAAAAAAATCACATTAGGATTTTCTTTTTAACCTGTTCCTTAAAACACTAGTGTTTAGGAAATCTAATACAGGCAAAAGCAATCAAGGGTAGTTTAGGGTTAGGGTTAGGGTTAGGGTTAGTGTTAGGGTTAGGGTACGGCTTAGGGTATGGGATAGGGTATGGGTGAGGGTACGGCGTAGGGTAGGGGTTAGGGTTAGGGTTAGGGTTAGGGTTAGGGTATGGCTTAGGGTACGGGTGAGGGTACGGGTGAGGGTACTGCGTAGGGTATTGGTTAGGGTTAGGGTACGGCTTAGGATACGTGTTAGGGTACGGGTTAGGGTACGGCGTAGAGTGTGGGTTAAGGTTAGGCTTAGTGTTAGGGTTAGGGTTACGGTACGTCTTAGGGTATGTGTTAGGGTACGGGTGAGGGTACGGCGTAGGTTATGGGTTAGGGTTAGGGTTAGGGTTAGGGTTAGGGTACGGCTTAGGATACGGGTTAGGGTTACGGGTGAGGGTACGGCGTAGGTTATGGGTTAGGGTTAGGGTTAGTGTTAGGGTTATGGTACGGCTTAAGTTATGGGATAGGGTACAGGTGAGGGTATGGCATAGGGTAGGGGTTAGGGTTAGGGTTAGGGTTAGGTTAGGGTTAGGGTACGGCTTAGGGTACGGGTGAGGCTATGGGTGAGGATACTGCGTAGGGTATTGGTTAGGGTTAGGGTACGGCTTAGGATACGGGTTAGGGTACGTGTTAGGGTATGGCGTACGGTATGGGTTAGGGTTAGGGTTAGGGTTAGGGTTAGGGTACGGCTTAGGGTAGGGGTTAGGGTACGGGTGAGGTTACGGCGTAGGGTATAGTTTAGGGTTAGGGTTAGGGTTAGGGTACGGCTTAGGATACGGGTTAGGGTACGGGTGAGGGTACGGCGTAGCATATGTTTTAGGGTTAGGGTTAGGGTACGGCTTAGGGTACGGGTTAGGGTACGGTGAGGGTACGGTGTAGGTTATGGGTTAGGGTTAGGGTTAGGGTTAGGGTTAGTTTTAGGGTTAGGATTGGTTTAGGGTACGGGTTAGGATTAGCATACGTGTTCGGGTTAGGGTTTTGGTTAGGGTTAGGGTACGCGTTAGGATTAGGGTATGGGTTAGGTTTAGGGTACACTTTAGGATTAGGGTATTTATTAAACCTATCCCACTCTCTAGATACCACTTAGCACGTAAAGGAATATTATTTGGGTTCAGCCATGGAGAAGATTTTAGTCACTAGGATAAGATAAAGAATAAACACATTATAAAAAAATCACATAAGGTTTTCTTTTTAACTTGTTCCTTAAAACACTAGTGTTTAGGAAATCTAATGGAGGCAAAAGCAGTAAAGGGTAGTTTAGGGTTAGGGTTAGGGTTAGGGTTAGGGGAGGGCTTAGGATACCGGTGAGGGTACTGGTGAGGGTACTGCGTAGGTTATTGGTTAGGGTTAGGGTACGGCTTAGGATACGGGTTAGGATATGGGTTAGGTTACGGCGTTGGGTATGGGTGAGGGTTAGGGTTAGGGTTAGGGTAAGGCTTTGGGTACGGGTTAGGGTACGGGTGAGGGTACGGCGTAGGGTAGAGGTTAGGGTTAGGTTTAGGGTTAGGGTACGGCTTAGGATACGGGTTAGGGTATGGGTGAGGGTACGGCGTAGCGTATGGGTTAGGGTTAGGGTTAGGGTTAGGTTAGTTTTAGGGTTAGGGATTGGTTTAGGGTACGGGTGAGGATTAGCGTACGTGTTAGGGTTAGGGTTTGGGTTAGGGTTAGGGTACGCATTAGGGTTAGGGTTAGGGTACACGTTAGGATTAGGGTATTTATTAAACCTATCCACTCTCTAGATACCACTTAGCACGTAAAGGAATATTATTTAGGGTCCAGCCATGGAGAAGATTTTCGTTACTAGGATAAGATAAAGAATAAACACATTATAAAAAATCACATTAGGATTTTCTTTTTAACCTGTTCCTTAAAACACTAGTGCTTAGGAAATCTAATGGAGGCAAAAGCAGTCAAGGGTAGTTTAGGGTTAGGGTTAGGGTTAGGGTTAGTGTTAGGGTTAGGGTACGGCTTAGGGTATGGGATAGGGTATGGGGTGAGGGTACGGCATAGGGTAGGGTTTAGGGTTAGGGTTTAGTGTTAGGTTAGGGTTAGGGTATGGCTTAGGGTACGGGTGAGGGTACTGTGTAGGTCATTGGTTAGGTTAGGTTAAGGCTTAGGATACAGGTTATTGTATGGGTTAGGGTACGGCGCAGGGTATGGGTAAGGGTTAGGGTTAGGGTTAGGGTTAGAGTTAGGGTACGGCTTAGGGTACGGGTTAGGGTACGGGTGAGGGTACGGCGTAGTGTATAGGTTAGGGTTAGGGTTAGGGTACGGCTTTGGGTACGGGTTAGGTTACGGGTGAGGGTACGGCGTAGGGTATGGGTTAGGGTTAGGGTTAGGGTTAGTGTTAGTGTTAGGGTTAGGTACGGCTTAGCGTATGGGATAGGGTACGGGTGAGGGGTACGGCGTAGGGTAGGGGTTAGGGTTAGAGTTAGGGTTAGGGTTGGGGTTAGGGTACGGCTTAGGGTACGGGTGAGGGTACGGGTGAGGGTACTGCGTAGGGTATTGGTTAGGGTTAGGATACGGCTTAGGATACGGGTTAGGGTACGGGTTAGGGTATGGCATAGGGTATGGGTTAGGGTTAGGGTTAGGGTTAGGGTATGGCTTAGGATACGGGGTTAGGGTACGGCTGAGGGTACGGCATAGCGTATGGGTTAGGGTTAGGGTTAGGGTACGTCTTAGGGTACGGGTTAGGGTACGGGTGAGGGTACGCGTAGGGTAAGGTTTAGGGTTAGGGTTAGGGTTAGGGTTAGTTTTAGGGTTAGGGATTGGTTTAGGGTACGGGTTAGGATTAGCGTACGTGTTAGGGTTAGGTTTTCGGTTAGGGTTAGGGTACGCGTTAGGGTTAGGGTATGGGTTAGGGTTAGGGTACACGTTAGGATTAGGGTATTTATTAAACCTATCCCACTCTTCTAGATACACTTAGCACGTAAAGGAATATTATTAGGGATCCAGCCATGGAGAAGATTTTAGTCACTAGGATAAGATAAAGAATAAACACATTATAAAAAAATCACATTAGGATTTTCTTTTTAACCTGTTCCTTAAAACACTAGTGCTTAGGAAATCTAATAGAGGCAAAAGCAATCAAGGGTAGTTTAGGGTTAGGGTTAGGGTTAGGGTTAGTGTTAGGGTTAGGGTACGGCTTAGGGTATGGGATAGGGTACGGGTGAGGGTACGGGTGAGGGTACTGCGTAGGGTATTGCTTAGGGTTAGGGTACGGCTTAGGATACGTGTTAGGGTACGGGTTAGGGTACGGCGTTAGAGTGTGGGTTAGGGTTAGGGTTAGTGTTAGGGTTAGGTTACGGTACTTCTTAGGGTACGTGTTAGGGTACGGGTGAGGGTACGGCGTAGGTTATGGGTTAGGGTTAGGGTTAGGGTTAGGGTTAGGGTACGGCTTAGGATACGGGTTAGGGTACGGTGAGGGTACGGCGTAGGTTATGGGTTAGGGTTAGGGTTAGTGTTAGGGTTATGGTACGGCTTAGGTTATGGGATAGGGTACAGGTGAGGGTATGGCATAGGGTAGGTGTTAGGGTTAGGGTTAGGGTTAGGGTTAGGTTAGGGTACGGCTTAGGGCACGGGTGAGGCTATGGGTGAGGATAATGCGTAGGGTATTGGTTAGGGTTAGGGTACGGCTTAGGATACGGGTTAGGGTACGTGTTAGGGTATGGCGTACGGTATGGGTTAGGGTTAGGGTTAGGGTTAGGGTTAGGGTTAGGGTTAGGGTACGGCTTAGGGTACGGGTTAGGGTACGGGTGAGGTTACGGCGTAGGGTATAGTTTAGGGTTAGTGTTAGGGTTAGGGTACGGCTTAGGATACGGGTTAGGGTACGGGTGAGGGTACGGCGTAGCATATGGTTTAGGGTTAGGGTTAGGGTACGGCTTAGGGTACGGGTTAGTGTACGGGTGAGGGTACGGTGTAGGTTATGGGTTAGGGTTAGGGTTAGGGTTAGGGTTAGTTTTAGGGTTAGGGATTGGTTTAGGGTACGGGTCAGGATTAGCATACGTGTTCGGGTTAGGGTTTTGGTTAGGGTTAGGGTACGCGTTAGGGTTAGGGTATGGGTTAGGTTTAGGGTACACTTTAGGATTAGGGTATTTATTAAACCTATCCCACTCTCTAGATACCACTTAGCACGTAAAGGAATATTATTTGGGGTTCAGCCATGGAGAAGATTTTAGTCACTAGGATAAGATAAAGAATAAACACATTATAAAAAAATCACATAAGGTTTTCTTTTTAACCTGTTCCTTAAAACACTAGTGTTTAGGAAATCTAATGGAGGCAAAAGCAGTAAAGGGTAGTTTAGGGTTAGGGTTAGGGTTAGGGTTAGGGTAGGGCTTAGGATACCGGTGAGGGTACTGGTGAGGGTACTGCGTAGGTTATTGGTTAGGGTTAGGGTACGGCTTAGGATACGGGTTAGGATATGGGTTAGGTTACGGCGTTGGGTATGGGTGAGGGTTAGGGTTAGGGTTAGGGTAAGGCTTTGGGTACGGGTTAGGGTACGGGTGAGGGTGCGGCGTAGGGTAGAGGTTAGGGTTAGGTTTAGGGTTAGGGTACGGCTTAGGATACGGGTTAGGGTATGGGTGAGGGTACGGCGTAGCGTATGGGTTAGGGTTAGGGTTAGGGTTAGGGTTAGTTTTAGGGTTAGGGATTGGTTTAGGGTACGGGTGAGGATTAGCGTACGTGTTAGGGTTAGGGTTTGGGTTAGGGTTAGGGTACGCATTAGGGTTAGGGTTAGGGTACACGTTAGGATTAGGGTATTTATTAAACCTATCCCACTCTCTAGATACCACTTAGCACGTAAAGGTATATTATTTAGGGTCCAGCATGGAGAAGATTTTCGTTACTAGGATAAGATAAAGAATAAACACATTATAAAAAAATCACATTAGGATTTTCTTTTTAACCTGTTCCTTAAAACACTAGTGCTTAGGAAATCTAATGGAGGCAAAAGCAGTCAAGGGTAGTTTAGGGTTAGGGTTAGGGTTAGGGTTAGTGTTAGGGTTAGGGTACGGCTTTAGGGTATGGGATAGGGTATGGGTGAGGGTACGGCATAGGGTAGGGTTTAGGGTTAGGGTTAGTGTTAGGGTTAGGGTTAGGGTATGGCTTAGGGTACGGGTGAGGGTACTGTGTAGGTCATTGGTTAGGGTTAGGTTAAGGCTTAGGATACAGGTTATTGTATGGGTTAGGGTACGGCGCAGGGTATGGGTAAGGGTTAGGGTTAGGGTTAGGGTTAGAGTTAGGGTACGGCTTAGGGTACGGGTTAGGGTACGGGTGAGGGTACGGCGTAGTGTATAGGTTAGGGTTAGGGTTAGGGTACGGCTTTGGGTACGGGTTAGGTTACGGGTGAGGGTACGGCGTAGGGTATGGGTTAGGGTTAGGGTTAGGGTTAGTGTTAGTGTTAGGGTTAGGGTACGGCTTAGCGTATGGGATAGGGTACGGGTGAGGGTACGGCGTAGGGTAGGGGTTAGGGTTAGAGTTAGGGTTAGGGTTGGGGTTAGGGTACGGCTTAGGGTACGGGTGAGGGTACGGGTGAGGGTACTGCGTAGGGTATTGGTTAGGGTTAGGATACGGCTTAGGATACGGGTTAGGGTACGGGTTAGGGTATGGCATAGGGTATGGGTTAGGGTTAGGGTTAGGGTTAGGGTTAGGGTTAGGGTATGGCTTAGGATACGGGTTAGGGTACGGCTGAGGGTACGGCATAGCGTATGGGTTAGGGTTAGGGTTAGGGTACGTCTTAGGGTACGGGTTAGGGTACGGGTGAGGGTACGGCGTAGGGTAAGGTTTAGGGTTAGGGTTAGGGTTAGGGTTAGTTTTAGGGTTAGGGATTGGTTTAGGGTACGGGTTAGGATTAGCGTACGTGTTAGGGTTAGGTTTTCGGTTAGGGTTAGGGTACGCGTTAGGGTTAGGGTATGGGTTAGGGTTAGGGTACACGTTAGGATTAGGGTATTTATTAAACCTATCCCACTCTCTAGATACCACTTAGCACGTAAAGGAATATTATTAGGGATCCAGCCATGGAGAAGATTTTAGTCACTAGGATAAGATAAAGAATAAACACATTATAAAAAAATCACATTAGGATTTTCTTTTTAACCTGTTCCTTAAAACACTAGTGCTTAGGAAATCTAATAGAGGCAAAAGCAATCAAGGGTAGTTTAGGGTTAGGGTTAGGGTTAGGGTTAGTGTTAGGGTTAGGGTACGGCTTAGGGTATGGGATAGGGTACGGGTGAGGGTACGGGTGAGGGTACTGCGTAGGGTATTGCTTAGGGTTAGGGTACGGCTTAGGATACGTGTTAGGGTACGGGTTAGGGTACGGCGTAGAGTGTGGGTTAGGGTTAGGGTTAGTGTTAGGGTTAGGGTTACGGTACTTCTTAGGGTACGTGTTAGGGTACGGGTGAGGGTACGGCGTAGGTTATGGGTTAGGGTTAGGGTTAGGGTTAGGGTTAGGGTACGGCTTAGGATACGGGTTAGGGTACGGGTGAGGGTACGGCGTAGGTTATGGGTTAGGGTTAGGGTTAGTGTTAGGGTTATGGTACGGCTTAGGTTATGGGATAGGGTACAGGTGAGGGTATGGCATAGGGTAGGTGTTAGGGTTAGGGTTAGGGTTAGGGTTAGGGTTAGGGTACGGCTTAGGGCACGGGTGAGGCTATGGGTGAGGATAATGCGTAGGGTATTGGTTAGGGTTAGGGTACGGCTTAGGATACGGGTTAGGGTACGTGTTAGGGTATGGCGTACGGTATGGGTTAGGGTTAGGGTTAGGGTTAGGGTTAGGGTTAGGGTTAGGGTACGGCTTAGGGTACGGGTTAGGGTACGGGTGAGGTTACGGCGTAGGGTATAGTTTAGGGTTAGTGTTAGGGTTAGGGTACGGCTTAGGATACGGGTTAGGGTACGGGTGAGGGTACGGCGTAGCATATGGTTTAGGGTTAGGGTTAGGGTATGGCTTAGGGTACGGGTTAGGGTACGGGTGAGGGTACGGTGTAGGTTATGGGTTAGGGTTAGGGTTAGGGTTAGGGTTAGTTTTAGGGTTAGGGATTGGTTTAGGGTACGGGTCAGGATTAGCATACGTGTTCGGGTTAGGGTTTTGGTTAGGGTTAGGGTACGCGTTAGGGTTAGGGTATGGGTTAGGTTTAGGGTACACTTTAGGATTAGGGTATTTATTAAACCTATCCCACTCTCTAGATACCACTTAGCACGTAAAGGAATATTATTTGGGGTTCAGCCATGGAGAAGATTTTAGTCACTAGGATAAGATAAAGAATAAACACATTATAAAAAAATCACATAAGGTTTTCTTTTTAACCTGTTCCTTAAAACACTAGTGTTTAGGAAATCTAATGGAGGCAAAAGCAGTAAAGGGTAGTTTAGGGTTAGGGTTAGGGTTAGGGTTAGGGTAGGGCTTAGGATACCGGTGAGGGTACTGGTGAGGGTACTGCGTAGGTTATTGGTTAGGGTTAGGGTACGGCTTAGGATACGGGTTAGGATATGGGTTAGGTTACGGCGTTGGGTATGGGTGAGGGTTAGGGTTAGGGTTAGGGTAAGGCTTTGGGTACGGGTTAGGGTACGGGTGAGGGTGCGGCGTAGGGTAGAGGTTAGGGTTAGGTTTAGGGTTAGGGTACGGCTTAGGATACGGGTTAGGGTATGGGTGAGGGTACGGCGTAGCGTATGGGTTAGGGTTAGGGTTAGGGTTAGGGTTAGTTTTAGGGTTAGGGATTGGTTTAGGGTACGGGTGAGGATTAGCGTACGTGTTAGGGTTAGGGTTTGGGTTAGGGTTAGGGTACACGTTAGGATTAGGGTATTAATTAAACCTATCCCACTCTCTAGATACCACTTAGCACGTAAAGGAATATTATTTAGGGTCCAGCCATGGAGAAGATTTTCGTTACTAGGATAAGATAAAGAATAAACACATTATAAAAAAATCACATTAGGATTTTCTTTTTAACCTGTTCCTTAAAACACTAGTGCTTAGGAAATCTAATGGAGGCAAAAGCAGTCAAGGGTAGTTTAGGGTTAGGGTTAGGGTTAGGGTTAGTGTTAGGGTTAGGGTACGGCTTAGGGTATGGGATAGGGTATGGGTGAGGGTACGGCATAGGGTAGGGTTTAGGGTTAGGGTTAGTGTTAGGGTTAGGGTTAGGGTATGGCTTAGGGTACGGGTGAGGGTACTGTGTAGGTCATTGGTTAGGGTTAGGTTAAGGCTTAGGATACAGGTTATTGTATGGGTTAGGGTACGGCGCAGGGTATGGGTAAGGGTTAGGGTTAGGGTTAGGGTTAGAGTTAGGGTACGGCTTAGGGTACGGGTTAGGGTACGGGTGAGGGTACGGCGTAGTGTATAGGTTAGGGTTAGGGTTAGGGTACGGCTTTGGGTACGGGTTAGGTTACGGGTGAGGGTACGGCGTAGGGTATGGGTTAGGGTTAGGGTTAGGGTTAGTGTTAGTGTTAGGGTTAGGGTACGGCTTAGCGTATGGGATAGGGTACGGGTGAGGGTACGGCGTAGGGTAGGGGTTAGGGTTAGAGTTAGGGTTAGGGTTGGGGTTAGGGTACGGCTTAGGGTACGGGTGAGGGTATGGGTGAGGGTACTGCGTAGGGTATTGGTTAGGGTTAGGATACGGCTTAGGATACGGGTTAGGGTACGGGTTAGGGTATGGCGTAGGGTATGGGTTAGGGTTAGGGTTAGGGTTAGGGTTAGGGTACGGCTTAGGATACGGGTTAGGGTACGGGTGAGGGTACGGCGTAGCGTATGGGTTAGGGTTAGGGTTAGGGTACGTCTTAGGGTACGGGTTAGGGTACGGGTGAGGGTACGGCGTAGGGTAAGGTTTAGGGTTAGGGTTAGTTTTAGGGTTAGGGATTGGTTTAGGGTACGGGTTAGGATTAGCGTACGTGTTAGGGTTAGGTTTTCGGTTAGGGTTAGGGTACGCGTTAGGGTTAGGGTATGGGTTAGGGTTAGGGTACACGTTAGGATTAGGGTATTTATTAAACCTATCCCACTCTCTAGATACCACTTAGCGCGTAAAGGAATATTATTAGGGATCCAGCCATGGAGAAGATTTTAGTCACTAGGATAAGATAAAGAATAAACACATTATAAAAAAATCACATTAGGATTTTCTTTTTAACCTGTTCCTTAAAACACTAGTGTTTAGGAAATCTAATACAGGCAAAAGCAATCAAGGGTAGTTTAGGGTTAGGGTTAGGGTTAGGGTTAGTGTTAGGGTTAGGGTACGGCTTAGGGTATGGGATAGGGTATGGGTGAGGGTACGGCGTAGGGTAGGGGTTAGGGTTAGGGTTAGGGTTAGGGTTAGGGTATGGCTTAGGGTACGGGTGAGGGTACGGGTGAGGGTACTGCGTAGGGTATTGGTTAGGGTTAGGGTACGGCTTAGGATACGTGTTAGGGTACGGGTTAGGGTACGGCGTAGAGTGTGGGTTAAGGTTAGGCTTAGTGTTAGGGTTAGGGTTACGGTACGTCTTAGGGTATGTGTTAGGGTACGGGTGAGGGTACGGCGTAGGTTATGGGTTAGGGTTAGGGTTAGGGTTAGGGTTAGGGTACGGCTTAGGATACGGGTTAGGGTACGGGTGAGGGTACGGCGTAGGTTATGGGTTAGGGTTAGGGTTAGTGTTAGGGTTATGGTACGGCTTAAGTTATGGGATAGGGTACAGGTGAGGGTATGGCATAGGGTAGGGGTTAGGGTTAGGGTTAGGGTTAGGGTTAGGGTTAGGGTACGGCTTAGGGTACGGGTGAGGCTATGGGTGAGGATACTGCGTAGGGTATTGGTTAGGGTTAGGGTACGGCTTAGGATACGGGTTAGGGTACGTGTTAGGGTATGGCGTACGGTATGGGTTAGGGTTAGGGTTAGGGTTAGGGTTAGGGTACGGCTTAGGGTAGGGGTTAGGGTACGGGTGAGGTTACGGCGTAGGGTATAGTTTAGGGTTAGGGTTAGGGTTAGGGTACGGCTTAGGATACGGGTTAGGGTACGGGTGAGGGTACGGCGTAGCATATGTTTTAGGGTTAGGGTTAGGGTACGGCTTAGGGTACGGGTTAGGGTACGGGTGAGGGTACGGTGTAGGTTATGGGTTAGGGTTAGGGTTAGGGTTAGGGTTAGTTTTAGGGTTAGGGATTGGTTTAGGGTACGGGTTAGGATTAGCATACGTGTTCGGGTTAGGGTTTTGGTTAGGGTTAGGGTACGCGTTAGGATTAGGGTATGGGTTAGGTTTAGGGTACACTTTAGGATTAGGGTATTTATTAAACCTATCCCACTCTCTAGATACCACTTAGCACGTAAAGGATTATTATTTGGGGTTCAGCCATGGAGAAGATTTTAGTCACTAGGATAAGATAAAGAATAAACACATTATAAAAAAATCACATAAGGTTTTCTTTTTAACCTGTTCCTTAAAACACTAGTGTTTAGGAAATCTAATGGAGGCAAAAGCAGTAAAGGGTAGTTTAGGGTTAGGGTTAGGGTTAGGGTTAGGGGAGGGCTTAGGATACCGGTGAGGGTACTGGTGAGGGTACTGCGTAGGTTATTGGTTAGGGTTAGGGTACGGCTTAGGATACGGGTTAGGATATGGGTTAGGTTACGGCGTTGGGTATGGGTGAGGGTTAGGGTTAGGGTTAGGGTAAGGCTTTGGGTACGGGTTAGGGTACGGGTGAGGGTACGGCATAGGGTAGAGGTTAGGGTTAGGTTTAGGGTTAGGGTACGGCTTAGGATACGGGTTAGGGTATGGGTGAGGGTACGGCGTAGCGTATGGGTTAGGGTTAGGGTTAGGGTTAGGGTTAGTTTTAGGGTTAGGGATTGGTTTAGGGTACGGGTGAGGATTAGCGTACGTGTTAGGGTTAGGGTTTGGGTTAGGGTTAGGGTACGCATTAGGGTTAGGGTTAGGGTACACGTTAGGATTAGGGTATTTATTAAACCTATCCCACTCTCTAGATACCACTTAGCACGTAAAGGAATATTATTTAGGGTCCAGGCATGGAGAAGATTTTCGTTACTAGGATAAGATAAAGAATAAACACATTATAAAAAAATCACATTAGGATTTTCTTTTTAACCTGTTCCTTAAAACACTAGTGCTTAGGAAATCTAATGGAGGCAAAAGCAGTCAAGGGTAGTTTAGGGTTAGGGTTAGGGTTAGGGTTAGTGTTAGGGTTAGGGTACGGCTTAGGGTATGGGATAGGGTATGGGTGAGGGTACGGCATAGGGTAGGGTTTAGGGTTAGGGTTAGTGTTAGGGTTAGGGTTAGGGTATGGCTTAGGGTACGGGTGAGGGTACTGTGTAGGTCATTGGTTAGGGTTAGGTTAAGGCTTAGGATACAGGTTATTGTATGGGTTAGGGTACGGCGCAGGGTATGGGTAAGGGTTAGGGTTAGGGTTAGGGTTAGAGTTAGGGTACGGCTTAGGGTACGGGTTAGGGTACGGGTGAGGGTACGGCGTAGTGTATAGGTTAGGGTTAGGGTTAGGGTACGGCTTTGGGTACGGGTTAGGTTACGGGTGAGGGTACGGCGTAGGGTATGGGTTAGGGTTAGGGTTAGGGTTAGTGTTAGTGTTAGGGTTAGGGTACGGCTTAGCGTATGGGATAGGGTACGGGTGAGGGTACGGCGTAGGGTAGGGGTTAGGGTTAGAGTTAGGGTTAGGGTTGGGGTTAGGGTACGGCTTAGGGTACGGGTGAGGGTACGGGTGAGGGTACTGCGTAGGGTATTGGTTAGGGTTAGGATACGGCTTAGGATACGGGTTAGGGTACGGGTTAGGGTATGGCATAGGGTATGGGTTAGGGTTAGGGTTAGGGTTAGGGTATGGCTTAGGATACGGGTTAGGGTACGGCTGAGGGTACGGCATAGCGTATGGGTTAGGGTTAGGGTTAGGGTACGTCTTAGGGTACGGGTTAGGGTACGGGTGAGGGTACGGCGTAGGGTAAGGTTTAGGGTTAGGGTTAGGGTTAGGGTTAGTTTTAGGGTTAGGGATTGGTTTAGGGTACGGGTTAGGATTAGCGTACGTGTTAGGGTTAGGTTTTCGGTTAGGGTTAGGGTACGCGTTAGGGTTAGGGTATGGGTTAGGGTTAGGGTACACGTTAGGATTAGGGTATTTATTAAACCTATCCCACTCTCTAGATACCACTTAGCACGTAAAGGAATATTATTAGGGATCCAGCCATGGAGAAGATTTTAGTCACTAGGATAAGATAAAGAATAAACACATTATAAAAAAATCACATTAGGATTTTCTTTTTAACCTGTTCCTTAAAACACTAGTGCTTAGGAAATCTAATAGAGGCAAAAGCAATCAAGGGTAGTTTAGGGTTAGGGTTAGGGTTAGGGTTAGTGTTAGGGTTAGGGTACGGCTTAGGGTATGGGATAGGGTACGGGTGAGGGTACGGGTGAGGGTACTGCGTAGGGTATTGCTTAGGGTTAGGGTACGGCTTAGGATACGTGTTAGGGTACGGGTTAGGGTACGGCGTAGAGTGTGGGTTAGGGTTAGGGTTAGTGTTAGGGTTAGGGTTACGGTACTTCTTAGGGTACGTGTTAGGGTACGGGTGAGGGTACGGCGTAGGTTATGGGTTAGGGTTAGGGTTAGGGTTAGGGTTAGGGTACGGCTTAGGATACGGGTTAGGGTACGGGTGAGGGTACGGCGTAGGTTATGGGTTAGGGTTAGGGTTAGTGTTAGGGTTATGGTACGGCTTAGGTTATGGGATAGGGTACAGGTGAGGGTATGGCATAGGGTAGGTGTTAGGGTTAGGGTTAGGGTTAGGGTTAGGGTTAGGGTACGGCTTAGGGCACGGGTGAGGCTATGGGTGAGGATAATGCGTAGGGTATTGGTTAGGGTTAGGGTACGGCTTAGGATACGGGTTAGGGTACGTGTTAGGGTATGGCGTACGGTATGGGTTAGGGTTAGGGTTAGGGTTAGGGTTAGGGTTAGGGTTAGGGTACGGCTTAGGGTACGGGTTAGGGTACGGGTGAGGTTACGGCGTAGGGTATAGTTTAGGGTTAGTGTTAGGGTTAGGGTACGGCTTAGGATACGGGTTAGGGTACGGGTGAGGGTACGGCGTAGCATATGGTTTAGGGTTAGGGTTAGGGTACGGCTTAGGGTACGGGTTAGGGTACGGGTGAGGGTACGGTGTAGGTTATGGGTTAGGGTTAGGGTTAGGGTTAGGGTTAGTTTTAGGGTTAGGGATTGGTTTAGGGTACGGGTCAGGATTAGCATACGTGTTCGGGTTAGGGTTTTGGTTAGGGTTAGGGTACGCGTTAGGGTTAGGGTATGGGTTAGGTTTAGGGTACACTTTAGGATTAGGGTATTTATTAAACCTATCCCACTCTCTAGATACCACTTAGCACGTAAAGGAATATTATTTGGGGTTCAGCCATGGAGAAGATTTTAGTCACTAGGATAAGATAAAGAATAAACACATTATAAAAAAATCACATAAGGTTTTCTTTTTAACCTGTTCCTTAAAACACTAGTGTTTAGGAAATCTAATGGAGGCAAAAGCAGTAAAGGGTAGTTTAGGGTTAGGGTTAGGGTTAGGGTTAGGGTAGGGCTTAGGATACCGGTGAGGGTACTGGTGAGGGTACTGCGTAGGTTATTGGTTAGGGTTAGGGTACGGCTTAGGATACGGGTTAGGATATGGGTTAGGTTACGGCGTTGGGTATGGGTGAGGGTTAGGGTTAGGGTTAGGGTAAGGCTTTGGGTACGGGTTAGGGTACGGGTGAGGGTGCGGCGTAGGGTAGAGGTTAGGGTTAGGTTTAGGGTTAGGGTACGGCTTAGGATACGGGTTAGGGTATGGGTGAGGGTACGGCGTAGCGTATGGGTTAGGGTTAGGGTTAGGGTTAGGGTTAGTTTTAGGGTTAGGGATTGGTTTAGGGTACGGGTGAGGATTAGCGTACGTGTTAGGGTTAGGGTTTGGGTTAGGGTTAGGGTACGCATTAGGGTTAGGGTTAGGGTACACGTTAGGATTAGGGTATTTATTAAACCTATCCCACTCTCTAGATACCACTTAGCACGTAAAGGTATATTATTTAGGGTCCAGCCATGGAGAAGATTTTCGTTACTAGGATAAGATAAAGAATAAACACATTATAAAAAAATCACATTAGGATTTTCTTTTTAACCTGTTCCTTAAAACACTAGTGCTTAGGAAATCTAATGGAGGCAAAAGCAGTCAAGGGTAGTTTAGGGTTAGGGTTAGGGTTAGGGTTAGTGTTAGGGTTAGGGTACGGCTTAGGGTATGGGATAGGGTATGGGTGAGGGTACGGCATAGGGTAGGGTTTAGGGTTAGGGTTAGTGTTAGGGTTAGGGTTAGGGTATGGCTTAGGGTACGGGTGAGGGTACTGTGTAGGTCATTGGTTAGGGTTAGGTTAAGGCTTAGGATACAGGTTATTGTATGGGTTAGGGTACGGCGCAGGGTATGGGTAAGGGTTAGGGTTAGGGTTAGGGTTAGAGTTAGGGTACGGCTTAGGGTACGGGTTAGGGTACGGGTGAGGGTACGGCGTAGTGTATAGGTTAGGGTTAGGGTTAGGGTACGGCTTTGGGTACGGGTTAGGTTACGGGTGAGGGTACGGCGTAGGGTATGGGTTAGGGTTAGGGTTAGGGTTAGTGTTAGTGTTAGGGTTAGGGTACGGCTTAGCGTATGGGATAGGGTACGGGTGAGGGTACGGCGTAGGGTAGGGGTTAGGGTTAGAGTTAGGGTTAGGGTTGGGGTTAGGGTACGGCTTAGGGTACGGGTGAGGGTACGGGTGAGGGTACTGCGTAGGGTATTGGTTAGGGTTAGGATACGGCTTAGGATACGGGTTAGGGTACGGGTTAGGGTATGGCATAGGGTATGGGTTAGGGTTAGGGTTAGGGTTAGGGTTAGGGTTAGGGTATGGCTTAGGATACGGGTTAGGGTACGGCTGAGGGTACGGCATAGCGTATGGGTTAGGGTTAGGGTTAGGGTACGTCTTAGGGTACGGGTTAGGGTACGGGTGAGGGTACGGCGTAGGGTAAGGTTTAGGGTTAGGGTTAGGGTTAGGGTTAGTTTTAGGGTTAGGGATTGGTTTAGGGTACGGGTTAGGATTAGCGTACGTGTTAGGGTTAGGTTTTCGGTTAGGGTTAGGGTACGCGTTAGGGTTAGGGTATGGGTTAGGGTTAGGGTACACGTTAGGATTAGGGTATTTATTAAACCTATCCCACTCTCTAGATACCACTTAGCACGTAAAGGAATATTATTAGGGATCCAGCCATGGAGAAGATTTTAGTCACTAGGATAAGATAAAGAATAAACACATTATAAAAAAATCACATTAGGATTTTCTTTTTAACCTGTTCCTTAAAACACTAGTGCTTAGGAAATCTAATAGAGGCAAAAGCAATCAAGGGTAGTTTAGGGTTAGGGTTAGGGTTAGGGTTAGTGTTAGGGTTAGGGTACGGCTTAGGGTATGGGATAGGGTACGGGTGAGGGTACGGGTGAGGGTACTGCGTAGGGTATTGCTTAGGGTTAGGGTACGGCTTAGGATACGTGTTAGGGTACGGGTTAGGGTACGGCGTAGAGTGTGGGTTAGGGTTAGGGTTAGTGTTAGGGTTAGGGTTACGGTACTTCTTAGGGTACGTGTTAGGGTACGGGTGAGGGTACGGCGTAGGTTATGGGTTAGGGTTAGGGTTAGGGTTAGGGTTAGGGTACGGCTTAGGATACGGGTTAGGGTACGGGTGAGGGTACGGCGTAGGTTATGGGTTAGGGTTAGGGTTAGTGTTAGGGTTATGGTACGGCTTAGGTTATGGGATAGGGTACAGGTGAGGGTATGGCATAGGGTAGGTGTTAGGGTTAGGGTTAGGGTTAGGGTTAGGGTTAGGGTACGGCTTAGGGCACGGGTGAGGCTATGGGTGAGGATAATGCGTAGGGTATTGGTTAGGGTTAGGGTACGGCTTAGGATACGGGTTAGGGTACGTGTTAGGGTATGGCGTACGGTATGGGTTAGGGTTAGGGTTAGGGTTAGGGTTAGGGTTAGGGTTAGGGTACGGCTTAGGGTACGGGTTAGGGTACGGGTGAGGTTACGGCGTAGGGTATAGTTTAGGGTTAGTGTTAGGGTTAGGGTACGGCTTAGGATACGGGTTAGGGTACGGGTGAGGGTACGGCGTAGCATATGGTTTAGGGTTAGGGTTAGGGTATGGCTTAGGGTACGGGTTAGGGTACGGGTGAGGGTACGGTGTAGGTTATGGGTTAGGGTTAGGGTTAGGGTTAGGGTTAGTTTTAGGGTTAGGGATTGGTTTAGGGTACGGGTCAGGATTAGCATACGTGTTCGGGTTAGGGTTTTGGTTAGGGTTAGGGTACGCGTTAGGGTTAGGGTATGGGTTAGGTTTAGGGTACACTTTAGGATTAGGGTATTTATTAAACCTATCCCACTCTCTAGATACCACTTAGCACGTAAAGGAATATTATTTGGGGTTCAGCCATGGAGAAGATTTTAGTCACTAGGATAAGATAAAGAATAAACACATTATAAAAAAATCACATAAGGTTTTCTTTTTAACCTGTTCCTTAAAACACTAGTGTTTAGGAAATCTAATGGAGGCAAAAGCAGTAAAGGGTAGTTTAGGGTTAGGGTTAGGGTTAGGGTTAGGGTAGGGCTTAGGATACCGGTGAGGGTACTGGTGAGGGTACTGCGTAGGTTATTGGTTAGGGTTAGGGTACGGCTTAGGATACGGGTTAGGATATGGGTTAGGTTACGGCGTTGGGTATGGGTGAGGGTTAGGGTTAGGGTTAGGGTAAGGCTTTGGGTACGGGTTAGGGTACGGGTGAGGGTGCGGCGTAGGGTAGAGGTTAGGGTTAGGTTTAGGGTTAGGGTACGGCTTAGGATACGGGTTAGGGTATGGGTGAGGGTACGGCGTAGCGTATGGGTTAGGGTTAGGGTTAGGGTTAGGGTTAGTTTTAGGGTTAGGGATTGGTTTAGGGTACGGGTGAGGATTAGCGTACGTGTTAGGGTTAGGGTTTGGGTTAGGGTTAGGGTACACGTTAGGATTAGGGTATTAATTAAACCTATCCCACTCTCTAGATACCACTTAGCACGTAAAGGAATATTATTTAGGGTCCAGCCATGGAGAAGATTTTCGTTACTAGGATAAGATAAAGAATAAACACATTATAAAAAAATCACATTAGGATTTTCTTTTTAACCTGTTCCTTAAAACACTAGTGCTTAGGAAATCTAATGGAGGCAAAAGCAGTCAAGGGTAGTTTAGGGTTAGGGTTAGGGTTAGGGTTAGTGTTAGGGTTAGGGTACGGCTTAGGGTATGGGATAGGGTATGGGTGAGGGTACGGCATAGGGTAGGGTTTAGGGTTAGGGTTAGTGTTAGGGTTAGGGTTAGGGTATGGCTTAGGGTACGGGTGAGGGTACTGTGTAGGTCATTGGTTAGGGTTAGGTTAAGGCTTAGGATACAGGTTATTGTATGGGTTAGGGTACGGCGCAGGGTATGGGTAAGGGTTAGGGTTAGGGTTAGGGTTAGAGTTAGGGTACGGCTTAGGGTACGGGTTAGGGTACGGGTGAGGGTACGGCGTAGTGTATAGGTTAGGGTTAGGGTTAGGGTACGGCTTTGGGTACGGGTTAGGTTACGGGTGAGGGTACGGCGTAGGGTATGGGTTAGGGTTAGGGTTAGGGTTAGTGTTAGTGTTAGGGTTAGGGTACGGCTTAGCGTATGGGATAGGGTACGGGTGAGGGTACGGCGTAGGGTAGGGGTTAGGGTTAGAGTTAGGGTTAGGGTTGGGGTTAGGGTACGGCTTAGGGTACGGGTGAGGGTATGGGTGAGGGTACTGCGTAGGGTATTGGTTAGGGTTAGGATACGGCTTAGGATACGGGTTAGGGTACGGGTTAGGGTATGGCGTAGGGTATGGGTTAGGGTTAGGGTTAGGGTTAGGGTTAGGGTACGGCTTAGGATACGGGTTAGGGTACGGGTGAGGGTACGGCGTAGCGTATGGGTTAGGGTTAGGGTTAGGGTACGTCTTAGGGTACGGGTTAGGGTACGGGTGAGGGTACGGCGTAGGGTAAGGTTTAGGGTTAGGGTTAGTTTTAGGGTTAGGGATTGGTTTAGGGTACGGGTTAGGATTAGCGTACGTGTTAGGGTTAGGTTTTCGGTTAGGGTTAGCGTACGCGTTAGGGTTAGGGTATGGGTTAGGGTTAGGGTACACGTTAGGATTAGGGTATTTATTAAACCTATCCCACTCTCTAGATACCACTTAGCGCGTAAAGGAATATTATTAGGGATCCAGCCATGGAGAAGATTTTAGTCACTAGGATAAGATAAAGAATAAACACATTATAAAAAAATCACATTAGGATTTTCTTTTTAACCTGTTCCTTAAAACACTAGTGTTTAGGAAATCTAATACAGGCAAAAGCAATCAAGGGTAGTTTAGGGTTAGGGTTAGGGTTAGGGTTAGTGTTAGGGTTAGGGTACGGCTTAGGGTATGGGATAGGGTATGGGTGAGGGTACGGCGTAGGGTAGGGGTTAGGGTTAGGGTTAGGGTTAGGGTTAGGGTATGGCTTAGGGTACGGGTGAGGGTACGGGTGAGGGTACTGCGTAGGGTATTGGTTAGGGTTAGGGTACGGCTTAGGATACGTGTTAGGGTACGGGTTAGGGTACGGCGTAGAGTGTGGGTTAAGGTTAGGCTTAGTGTTAGGGTTAGGGTTACGGTACGTCTTAGGGTATGTGTTAGGGTACGGGTGAGGGTACGGCGTAGGTTATGGGTTAGGGTTAGGGTTAGGGTTAGGGTTAGGGTACGGCTTAGGATACGGGTTAGGGTACGGGTGAGGGTACGGCGTAGGTTATGGGTTAGGGTTAGGGTTAGTGTTAGGGTTATGGTACGGCTTAAGTTATGGGATAGGGTACAGGTGAGGGTATGGCATAGGGTAGGGGTTAGGGTTAGGGTTAGGGTTAGGGTTAGGGTTAGGGTACGGCTTAGGGTACGGGTGAGGCTATGGGTGAGGATACTGCGTAGGGTATTGGTTAGGGTTAGGGTACGGCTTAGGATACGGGTTAGGGTACGTGTTAGGGTATGGCGTACGGTATGGGTTAGGGTTAGGGTTAGGGTTAGGGTTAGGGTACGGCTTAGGGTAGGGGTTAGGGTACGGGTGAGGTTACGGCGTAGGGTATAGTTTAGGGTTAGGGTTAGGGTTAGGGTACGGCTTAGGATACGGGTTAGGGTACGGGTGAGGGTACGGCGTAGCATATGTTTTAGGGTTAGGGTTAGGGTACGGCTTAGGGTACGGGTTAGGGTACGGGTGAGGGTACGGTGTAGGTTATGGGTTAGGGTTAGGGTTAGGGTTAGGGTTAGTTTTAGGGTTAGGGATTGGTTTAGGGTACGGGTTAGGATTAGCATACGTGTTCGGGTTAGGGTTTTGGTTAGGGTTAGGGTACGCGTTAGGATTAGGGTATGGGTTAGGTTTAGGGTACACTTTAGGATTAGGGTATTTATTAAACCTATCCCACTCTCTAGATACCACTTAGCACGTAAAGGATTATTATTTGGGGTTCAGCCATGGAGAAGATTTTAGTCACTAGGATAAGATAAAGAATAAACACATTATAAAAAAATCACATAAGGTTTTCTTTTTAACCTGTTCCTTAAAACACTAGTGTTTAGGAAATCTAATGGAGGCAAAAGCAGTAAAGGGTAGTTTAGGGTTAGGGTTAGGGTTAGGGTTAGGGGAGGGCTTAGGATACCGGTGAGGGTACTGGTGAGGGTACTGCGTAGGTTATTGGTTAGGGTTAGGGTACGGCTTAGGATACGGGTTAGGATATGGGTTAGGTTACGGCGTTGGGTATGGGTGAGGGTTAGGGTTAGGGTTAGGGTAAGGCTTTGGGTACGGGTTAGGGTACGGGTGAGGGTACGGCATAGGGTAGAGGTTAGGGTTAGGTTTAGGGTTAGGGTACGGCTTAGGATACGGGTTAGGGTATGGGTGAGGGTACGGCGTAGCGTATGGGTTAGGGTTAGGGTTAGGGTTAGGGTTAGTTTTAGGGTTAGGGATTGGTTTAGGGTACGGGTGAGGATTAGCGTACGTGTTAGGGTTAGGGTTTGGGTTAGGGTTAGGGTACGCATTAGGGTTAGGGTTAGGGTACACGTTAGGATTAGGGTATTTATTAAACCTATCCCACTCTCTAGATACCACTTAGCACGTAAAGGAATATTATTTAGGGTCCAGGCATGGAGAAGATTTTCGTTACTAGGATAAGATAAAGAATAAACACATTATAAAAAAATCACATTAGGATTTTCTTTTTAACCTGTTCCTTAAAACACTAGTGCTTAGGAAATCTAATGGAGGCAAAAGCAGTCAAGGGTAGTTTAGGGTTAGGGTTAGGGTTAGTGTTAGGGTTAGGGTACGGCTTAGGGTATGGGATAGGGTATGGGTGAGGGTACGGCATAGGGTAGGGTTTAGGGTTAGGGTTAGTGTTAGGGTTAGGGTTAGGGTATGGCTTAGGGTACGGGTGAGGGTACTGTGTAGGTCATTGGTTAGGGTTAGGTTAAGGCTTAGGATACAGGGTATTGTATGGGTTAGGGTACGGCGCAGGGTATGGGTAAGGGTTAGGGTTAGGGTTAGGGTTAGAGTTAGGGTACGGCTTAGGGTACGGGTTAGGGTACGGGTGAGGGTACGGCGTAGTGTATAGGTTAGGGTTAGTGTTAGGGTACGGCTTTGGGTACGGGTTAGGTTACGGGTGAGGGTACGGCGTAGGGTATGGGTTAGGGTTAGGGTTAGGGTTAGTGTTAGTGTTAGGGTTAGGGTACGGCTTAGCGTATGGGATAGGGTACGGGTGAGGGTACGGCGTAGGGTAGGGGTTAGGGTTAGAGTTAGGGTTAGGGTTGGGGTTAGGGTACGGCTTAGGGTACGGGTGAGGGTACGGGTGAGGGTACTGCGTAGGGTATTGGTTAGGGTTAGGATACGGCTTAGGATACGGGTTAGGGTACGGGTTAGGGTATGGCGTAGGGTATGGGTTAGGGTTAGGGTTAGGGTTAGGGTTAGGGTTAGGGTACGGCTTAGGATACGGGTTAGGGTACGGGTGAGGGTACGGCGTAGCGTATGGGTTAGGGTTAGGGTTAGGGTTAGGGTTAGTTTTAGGGTTAGGGATTGGTTTAGGGTACGGGTGAGGATTAGCCTACGTGTTAGGGTTAGGGTTTGGGTTAGGGTTAGGGTACACGTTAGGATTAGGGTATTTATTAAACCTATCCCACTCTCTAGATACCACTTAGCACGTAAAGGAATATTATTTAGGGTCCAGCCATGGAGAAGATTTTCGTTACTAGGATAAGATAAAGAATAAACACATTATAAAAAAATCACATTAGGATTTTCTTTTTAACCTGTTCCTTAAAACACTAGTGCTTAGGAAATCTAATGGAGGCAAAAGCAGTCAAGGGTAGTTTAGGGTTAGGGTTAGGGTTAGGGTTAGTGTTAGGGTTAGGGTACGGCTTAGGGTATGGGATAGGGTATGGGTGAGGGTACGGCATAGGGTAGGGTTTAGGGTTAGGGTTAGTGTTAGGGTTAGGGTTAGGGTATGGCTTAGGGTACGGGTGAGGGTACTGTGTAGGTCATTGGTTAGGGTTAGGTTAAGGCTTAGGATACAGGTTATTGTATGGGTTAGGGTACGGCGCAGGGTATGGGTAAGGGTTAGGGTTAGGGTTAGGGTTAGAGTTAGGGTACGGCTTAGGGTACGGGATAGGGTACGGGTGAGGGTACGGCGTAGTGTATAGGTTAGGGTTAGGGTTAGGGTACGGCTTTGGGTACGGGTTAGGTTACGGGTGAGGGTACGGCGTAGGGTATGGGTTAGGGTTAGGGTTAGGGTTAGTGTTAGTGTTAGGGTTAGGGTACGGCTTAGCGTATGGGATAGGGTACGGGTGAGGGTACGGCGTAGGGTAGGGGTTAGGGTTAGAGTTAGGGTTAGGGTTGGGGTTAGGGTACGGCTTAGGGTACGGGTGAGGGTATGGGTGAGGGTACTGCGTAGGGTATTGGTTAGGGTTAGGATACGGCTTAGGATACGGGTTAGGGTACGGGTTAGGGTATGGCGTAGGGTATGGGTTAGGGTTAGGGTTAGGGTTAGGGTTAGGGTACGGCTTAGGATACGGGTTAGGGTACGGGTGAGGGTACGGCGTAGCGTATGGGTTAGGGTTAGGGTTAGGGTACGTCTTAGGGTACGGGTTAGGGTACGGGTGAGGGTACGGCGTAGGGTAAGGTTTAGGGTTAGGGTTAGTTTTAGGGTTAGGGATTGGTTTAGGGTACGGGTTAGGATTAGCGTACGTGTTAGGGTTAGGTTTTGGGTTAGGGTTAGGGTACGCGTTAGGGTTAGGGTATGGGTTAGGGTTAGGGTACACGTTAGGATTAGGGTATTTATTAAACCTATCCCACTCTCTAGATACCACTTAGCGCGTAAAGGAATATTATTAGGGATCCAGCCATGGAGAAGATTTTAGTCACTAGGATAAGATAAAGAATAAACACATTATAAAAAAATCACATTAGGATTTTCTTTTTAACCTGTTCCTTAAAACACTAGTGTTTAGGAAATCTAATACAGGCAAAAGCAATCAAGGGTAGTTTAGGGTTAGGGTTAGGGTTAGGGTTAGTGTTAGGGTTAGGGTACGGCTTAGGGTATGGGATAGGGTATGGGTGAGGGTACGGCGTAGGGTAGGGGTTAGGGTTAGGGTTAGGGTTAGGGTTAGGGTATGGCTTAGGGTACGGGTGAGGTTACGGGTGAGGGTACTGCGTAGGGTATTGGTTAGGGTTAGGGTACGGCTTAGGATACGTGTTAGGGTACGGGTTAGGGTACGGCGTAGAGTGTGGGTTAAGGTTAGGGTTAGTGTTAGGGTTAGGGTTACGGTACGTCTTAGGGTATGTGTTAGGGTACGGGTGAGGGTACGGCGTAGGTTATGGGTTAGGGTTAGGGTTAGGGTTAGGGTTAGGGTACGGCTTAGGATACGGGTTAGGGTACGGGTGAGGGTACGGCGTAGGTTATGGGTTAGGGTTAGGGTTAGTGTTAGGGTTATGGTACGGCTTAAGTTATGGGATAGGGTACAGGTGAGGGTATGGCATAGGGTAGGGGTTAGGGTTAGGGTTAGGGTTAGGGTTAGGGTTAGGGTACGGCTTAGGGTACGGGTCAGGCTATGGGTGAGGATACTGCGTAAGGTATTGGTTAGGGTTAGGGTACGGCTTAGGATACGGGTTAGGGTACGTGTTAGGGTATGGCGTACGGTATGGGTTAGGGTTAGGGTTAGGGTTAGGGTTAGGGTACGGCTTAGGGTACGGGTTAGGGTACGGGTGAGGTTACGGCGTAGGGTATAGTTTAGGGTTAGGGTTAGGGTTAGGGTACGGCTTAGGATACGGGTTAGGGTACGGGTGAGGGTACGGCGTAGCATATGTTTTAGGGTTAGGGTTAGGGTACGGCTTAGGGTACGGGTTAGGGTACGGGTGAGGGTACGGTGTAGGTTATGGGTTAGGGTTAGGGTTAGGGTTAGGGTTAGTTTTAGGGTTAGGGATTGGTTTAGGGTACGGGTTAGGATTAGCATACGTGTTCGGGTTAGGGTTTTGGTTAGGGTTAGGGTACGCGTTAGGGTTAGGGTATGGGTTAGGTTTAGGGTACACTTTAGGATTAGGGTATTTATTAAACCTATCCCACTCTCTAGATACCACTTAGCACGTAAAGGATTATTATTTGGGGTTCAGCCATGGAGAAGATTTTAGTCACTAGGATAAGATAAAGAATAAACACATTATAAAAAAATCACATAAGGTTTTCTTTTTAACCTGTTCCTTAAAACACTAGTGTTTAGGAAATCTAATGGAGGCAAAAGCAGTAAAGGGTAGTTTAGGGTTAGGGTTAGGGTTAGGGTTAGGGGAGGGCTTAGGATACCGGTGAGGGTACTGGTGAGGGTACTGCGTAGGTTATTGGTTAGGGTTAGGGTACGGCTTAGGATACGGGTTAGGATATGGGTTAGGTTACGGCGTTGGGTATGGGTGAGGGTTAGGGTTAGGGTTAGGGTAAGGCTTTGGGTACGGGTTAGGGTACGGGTGAGGGTACGGCATAGGGTAGAGGTTAGGGTTAGGTTTAGGGTTAGGGTACGGCTTAGGATACGGGTTAGGTTATGGGTGAGGGTACGGCGTAGCGTATGGGTTAGGGTTAGGGTTAGGGTTAGGGTTAGTTTTAGGGTTAGGGATTGGTTTAGGGTACGGGTGAGGATTAGCGTACGTGTTAGGGTTAGGGTTTGGGTTAGGGTTAGGGTACGCATTAGGGTTAGGGTTAGGGTACACGTTAGGATTAGGGTATTTATTAAACCTATCCCACTCTCTAGATACCACTTAGCACGTAAAGGAATATTATTTAGGGTCCAGCCATGGAGAAGATTTTCGTTACTAGGATAAGATAAAGAATAAACACATTATAAAAAAATCACATTAGGATTTTCTTTTTAACCTGTTCCTTAAAACACTAGTGCTTAGGAAATCTAATGGAGGCAAAAGCAGTCAAGGGTAGTTTAGGGTTAGGGTTAGGGTTAGTGTTAGGGTTAGGGTACGGCTTAGGGTATGGGATAGGGTATGGGTGAGGGTACGGCATAGGGTAGGGTTTAGGGTTAGGGTTAGTGTTAGGGTTAGGGTTAGGGTATGGCTTAGGGTACGGGTGAGGGTACTGTGTAGGTCATTGGTTAGGGTTAGGTTAAGGCTTAGGATACAGGTTATTGTATGGGTTAGGGTACGGCGCAGGGTATGGGTAAGGGTTAGGGTTAGGGTTAGGGTTAGAGTTAGGGTACGGCTTAGGGTACGGGTTAGGGTACGGGTGAGGGTACGGCGTAGTGTATAGGTTAGGGTTAGTGTTAGGGTACGGCTTTGGGTACGGGTTAGGTTACGGGTGAGGGTACGGCGTAGGGTATGGGTTAGGGTTAGGGTTAGGGTTAGTGTTAGTGTTAGGGTTAGGGTACGGCTTAGCGTATGGGATAGGGTACGGGTGAGGGTACGGCGTAGGGTAGGGGTTAGGGTTAGAGTTAGGGTTAGGGTTGGGGTTAGGGTACGGCTTAGGGTACGGGTGAGGGTACGGGTGAGGGTACTGCGTAGGGTATTGGTTAGGGTTAGGATACGGCTTAGGATACGGGTTAGGGTACGGGTTAGGGTATGGCGTAGGGTATGGGTTAGGGTTAGGGTTAGGGTTAGGGTTAGGGTTAGGGTACGGCTTAGGATACGGGTTAGGGTACGGGTGAGGGTACGGCGTAGCGTATGGGTTAGGGTTAGGGTTAGGGTACGTCTTAGGGTACGGGTTAGGGTACGGGTGAGGGTACGGCGTAGGGTAAGGTTTAGGGTTAGGGTTAGGGTTAGGGTTAGTTTTAGGGTTAGGGATTGGTTTAGGGTACGGGTTAGGATTAGCGTACCTGTTAGGGTTAGGTTTTCGGTTAGGGTTAGGGTACGCGTTAGGGTTAGGGTATGGGTTAGGGTTAGGGTACACGTTAGGATTAGGGTATTTATTAAACCTATCCCACTCTCTAGATACCACTTAGCACGTAAAGGAATATTATTTAGGGTCCAGCCATGGAGAAGATTTTCGTTACTAGGATAAGATAAAGAATAAACACATTATAAAAAAATCACATTAGGATTTTCTTTTTAACCTGTTCCTTAAAACACTAGTGCTTAGGAAATCTAATAGAGGCAAAAGCAGTCAAGGGTAGTTTAGGGTTAGGGTTAGGGTTAGGGTTAGTGTTAGGGTTAGGGTACGGCTTAGGGTATGGGATAGGGTACGGGTGAGGGTACGGGTGAGGGTACTGCGTAGGGTATTGCTTAGGGTTAGGGTACGGCTTAGGATACGTGTTAGGGTACGGGTTAGGGTACGGCGTAGAGTGTGGGTTAGGGTTAGGGTTAGTGTTAGGGTTAGGGTTACGGTACTTCTTAGGGTACGTGTTAGGGTACGGGTGAGGGTACGGCGTAGGTTATGGGTTAGGGTTAGGGTTAGGGTTAGGGTTAGGGTACGGCTTAGGATACGGGTTAGGGTACGGGTGAGGGTACGGCGTAGGTTATGGGTTAGGGTTAGGGTTAGTGTTAGGGTTATGGTACGGCTTAGGTTATGGGATAGGGTACAGGTGAGGGTATGGCATAGGGTAGGTGTTAGGGTTAGGGTTAGGGTTAGGGTTAGGGTACGGCTTAGGGCACGGGTGAGGCTATGGGTGAGGATAATGCGTAGGGTATTGGTTAGGGTTAGGGTACGGCTTAGGATACGGGTTAGGGTACGTGTTAGGGTATGGCGTACGGTATGGGTTAGGGTTAGGGTTAGGGTTAGGGTTAGGGTTAGGGTTAGGGTACGGCTTAGGGTACGGGTTAGGGTACGGGTGAGGTTACGGCGTAGGGTATAGTTTAGGGTTAGTGTTAGGGTTAGGGTACGGCTTAGGATACGGGTTAGGGTACGGGTGAGGGTACGGCGTAGCATATGGTTTAGGGTTAGGGTTAGGGTACGGCTTAGGGTACGGGTTAGGGTACGGGTGAGGGTACGGTGTAGGTTATGGGTTAGGGTTAGGGTTAGGGTTAGGGTTAGTTTTAGGGTTAGGGATTGGTTTAGGGTACGGGTTAGGATTAGCATACGTGTTCGGGTTAGGGTTTTGGTTAGGGTTAGGGTACGCGTTAGGGTTAGGGTATGGGTTAGGTTTAGGGTACACTTTAGGATTAGGGTATTTATTAAACCTATCCCACTCTCTAGATACCACTTAGCACGTAAAGGAATATTATGTGGGGTTCAGCCATGGAGAAGATTTTAGTCACTAGGATAAGATAAAGAATAAACACATTATAAAAAAATCACATAAGGTTTTCTTTTTAACCTGTTCCTTAAAACACTAGTGTTTAGGAAATCTAATGGAGGCAAAAGCAGTAAAGGGTAGTTTAGGGTTAGGGTTAGGGTTAGGGTTAGGGTAGGGCTTAGGATACCGGTGAGGGTACTGGTGAGGGTACTGCGTAGGTTATTGGTTAGGGTTAGGGTACGGCTTAGGATACGGGTTAGGATATGGGTTAGGTTACGGCGTTGGGTATGGGTGAGGGTTAGGGTTAGGGTTAGGGTAAGGCTTTGGGTACGGGTTAGGGTACGGGTGAGAGTGCGGCGTAGGGTAGAGGTTAGGGTTAGGTTTAGGGTTAGGGTACGGCTTAGGATACGGGTTAGGGTATGGGTGAGGGTACGGCGTAGCGTATGGGTTAGGGTTAGGGTTAGGGTTAGGGTTAGTTTTAGGGTTAGGGATTGGTTTAGGGTACGGGTGAGGATTAGCGTACGTGTTAGGGTTAGGGTTTGGGTTAGGGTTAGGGTACACGTTAGGATTAGGGTATTTATTAAACCTATCCCACTCTCTAGATACCACTTAGCACGTAAAGGAATATTATTTAGGGTCCAGCCATGGAGAAGATTTTCATTACTAGGATAAGATAAAGAATAAACACATTATAAAAAAATCACATTAGGATTTTCTTTTTAACCTGTTCCTTAAAACACTAGTGCTTAGGAAATCTAATGGAGGCAAAAGCAGTCAAGGGTAGTTTAGGGTTAGGGTTAGGGTTAGGGTTAGTGTTAGGGTTAGGGTACGGCTTAGGGTATGGGATAGGGTATGGGTGAGGGTACGGCATAGGGTAGGGTTTAGGGTTAGGGTTAGTGTTAGGGTTAGGGTATGGCTTAGGGTACGGGTGAGGGTACGGGTGAGGGTACTGCGTAGGGTATTGGTTAGGGTTAGGGTACGGCTTAGGATACGTGTTAGGGTACGGGTTAGGGTACGGCGTAGAGTGTGGGTTAAGGTTAGGGTTAGTGTTAGGGTTAGGGTTACGGTACGTCTTAGGGTATGTGTTAGGGTACGGGTGAGGGTACGGCGTAGGTTATGGGTTAGGGTTAGGGTTAGGGTTAGGGTTAGGGTACGGCTTAGGATACGGGTTAGGGTACGGGTGAGGGTACGGCGTAGGTTATGGGTTAGGGTTAGGGTTAGTGTTAGGGTTATGGTACGGCTTAAGTTATGGGATAGGGTACAGGTGAGGGTATGGCATAGGGTAGGGGTTAGGGTTAGGGTTAGGGTTAGGGTTAGGGTTAGGGTACGGCTTAGGGTACGGGTGAGGCTATGGGTGAGGATACTGCGTAGGGTATTGGTTAGGGTTAGGGTACGGCTTAGGATACGGGTTAGGGTACGTGTTAGGGTATGGCGTACGGTATGGGTTAGGGTTAGGGTTAGGGTTAGGGTTAGGGTACGGCTTAGGGTACGGGTTAGGGTACGGGTGAGGTTACGGCGTAGGGTATAGTTTAGGGTTAGGGTTAGGGTTAGGGTACGGCTTAGGATACGGGTTAGGGTACGGGTGAGGGTACGGCGTAGCATATGTTTTAGGGTTAGGGTTAGGGTACGGCTTAGGGTACGGGTTAGGGTACGGGTGAGGGTACGGTGTAGGTTATGGGTTAGGGTTAGGGTTAGGGTTAGGGTTAGTTTTAGGGTTAGGGATTGGTTTAGGGTACGGGTTAGGATTAGCATACGTGTTCGGGTTAGGGTTTTGGTTAGGGTTAGGGTACGCGTTAGGGTTAGGGTATGGGTTAGGTTTAGGGTACACTTTAGGATTAGGGTATTTATTAAACCTATCCCACTCTCTAGATACCACTTAGCACGTAAAGGATTATTATTTGGGGTTCAGCCATGGAGAAGATTTTAGTCACTAGGATAAGATAAAGAATAAACACATTATAAAAAAATCACATAAGGTTTTCTTTTTAACCTGTTCCTTAAAACACTAGTGTTTAGGAAATCTAATGGAGGCAAAAGCAGTAAAGGGTAGTTTAGGGTTAGGGTTAGGGTTAGGGTTAGGGTAGGGCTTAGGATACCGGTGAGGGTACTGGTGAGGGTACTGCGTAGGTTATTGGTTAGGGTTAGGGTACGGCTTAGGATACGGGTTAGGATATGGGTTAGGTTACGGCGTTGGGTATGGGTGAGGGTTAGGGTTAGGGTTAGGGTAAGGCTTTGGGTACGGGTTAGGGTACGGGTGAGAGTGCGGCGTAGGGTAGAGGTTAGGGTTAGGTTTAGGGTTAGGGTACGGCTTAGGATACGGGTTAGGGTATGGGTGAGGGTACGGCGTAGCGTATGGGTTAGGGTTAGGGTTAGGGTTAGGGTTAGTTTTAGGGTTAGGGATTGGTTTAGGGTACGGGTGAGGATTAGCGTACGTGTTAGGGTTAGGGTTTGGGTTAGGGTTAGGGTACACGTTAGGATTAGGGTATTTATTAAACCTATCCCACTCTCTAGATACCACTTAGCACGTAAAGGAATATTATTTAGGGTCCAGCCATGGAGAAGATTTTCATTACTAGGATAAGATAAAGAATAAACACATTATAAAAAAATCACATTAGGATTTTCTTTTTAACCTGTTCCTTAAAACACTAGTGCTTAGGAAATCTAATGGAGGCAAAAGCAGTCAAGGGTAGTTTAGGGTTAGGGTTAGGGTTAGGGTTAGTGTTAGGGTTAGGGTACGGCTTAGGGTATGGGATAGGGTATGGGTGAGGGTACGGCATAGGGTAGGGTTTAGGGTTAGGGTTAGTGTTAGGGTTAGGGTATGGCTTAGGGTACGGGTGAGGGTACGGGTGAGGGTACTGCGTAGGGTATTGGTTAGGGTTAGGGTACGGCTTAGGATACGTGTTAGGGTACGGGTTAGGGTACGGCGTAGAGTGTGGGTTAAGGTTAGGGTTAGTGTTAGGGTTAGGGTTACGGTACGTCTTAGGGTATGTGTTAGGGTACGGGTGAGGGTACGGCGTAGGTTATGGGTTAGGGTTAGGGTTAGGGTTAGGGTTAGGGTACGGCTTAGGATACGGGTTAGGGTACGGGTGAGGGTACGGCGTAGGTTATGGGTTAGGGTTAGGGTTAGTGTTAGGGTTATGGTACGGCTTAAGTTATGGGATAGGGTACAGGTGAGGGTATGGCATAGGGTAGGGGTTAGGGTTAGGGTTAGGGTTAGGGTTAGGGTTAGGGTACGGCTTAGGGTACGGGTGAGGCTATGGGTGAGGATACTGCGTAGGGTATTGGTTAGGGTTAGGGTACGGCTTAGGATACGGGTTAGGGTACGTGTTAGGGTATGGCGTACGGTATGGGTTAGGGTTAGGGTTAGGGTTAGGGTTAGGGTACGGCTTAGGGTACGGGTTAGTGTACGGGTGAGGTTACGGCGTAGGGTATAGTTTAGGGTTAGGGTTAGGGTTAGGGTACGTCTTAGGATACGGGTTAGGGTACGGGTGAGGGTACGGCGTAGCATATGTTTTAGGGTTAGGGTTAGGGTACGGCTTAGGGTACGGGTTAGGGTACGGGTGAGGGTACGGTGTAGGTTATGGGTTAGGGTTAGGGTTAGGGTTAGGGTTAGTTTTAGGGTTAGGGATTGGTTTAGGGTACGGGTTAGGATTAGCATACGTGTTCGGGTTAGGGTTTTGGTTAGGGTTAGGGTACGCGTTAGGGTTAGGGTATGGGTTAGGTTTAGGGTACACTTTAGGATTAGGGTATTTATTAAACCTATCCCACTCTCTAGATACCACTTAGCACGTAAAGGATTATTATTTGGGGTTCAGCCATGGAGAAGATTTTAGTCACTAGGATAAGATAAAGAATAAACACATTATAAAAAAATCACATAAGGTTTTCTTTTTAACCTGTTCCTTAAAACACTAGTGTTTAGGAAATCTAATGGAGGCAAAAGCAGTAAAGGGTAGTTTAGGGTTAGGGTTAGGGTTAGGGTTAGGGGAGGGCTTAGGATACCGGTGAGGGTACTGGTGAGGGTACTGCGTAGGTTATTGGTTAGGGTTAGGGTACGGCTTAGGATACGGGTTAGGATATGGGTTAGGTTACGGCGTTGGGTATGGGTGAGGGTTAGGGTTAGGGTTAGGGTAAGGCTTTGGGTACGGGTTAGGGTACGGGTGAGGGTACGGCGTAGGGTAGAGGTTAGGGTTAGGTTTAGGGTTAGGGTACGGCTTAGGATACGGGTTAGGGTATGGGTGAGGGTACGGCGTAGCGTATGGGTTAGGGTTAGGGTTAGGGTTAGGGTTAGTTTTAGGGTTAGGGATTGGTTTAGGGTACGGGTGAGGATTAGCGTACGTGTTAGGGTTAGGGTTTGGGTTAGGGTTAGGGTACGCATTAGGGTTAGGGTTAGGGTACACGTTAGGATTAGGGTATTTATTAAACCTATCCCACTCTCTAGATACCACTTAGCACGTAAAGGAATATTATTTAGGGTCCAGCCATGGAGAAGATTTTCGTTACTAGGATAAGATAAAGAATAAACACATTATAAAAAAATCACATTAGGATTTTCTTTTTAACCTGTTCCTTAAAACACTAGTGCTTAGGAAATCTAATGGAGGCAAAAGCAGTCAAGGGTAGTTTAGGGTTAGGGTTAGGGTTAGGGTTAGTGTTAGGGTTAGGGTACGGCTTAGGGTATGGGATAGGGTATGGGTGAGGGTACGGCATAGGGTAGGGTTTAGGGTTAGGGTTAGTGTTAGGGTTAGGGTTAGGGTATGGCTTAGGGTACGGGTGAGGGTACTGTGTAGGTCATTGGTTAGGGTTAGGTTAAGGCTTAGGATACAGGTTATTGTATGGGTTAGGGTACGGCGCAGGGTATGGGTAAGGGTTAGGGTTAGGGTTAGGGTTAGAGTTAGGGTACGGCTTAGGGTACGGGTTAGGGTACGGGTGAGGGTACGGCGTAGTGTATAGGTTAGGGTTAGGGTTAGGGTACGGCTTTGGGTACGGGTTAGGTTACGGGTGAGGGTACGGCGTAGGGTATGGGTTAGGGTTAGGGTTAGGGTTAGTGTTAGTGTTAGGGTTAGGGTACGGCTTAGCGTATGGGATAGGGTACGGGTGAGGGTACGGCGTAGGGTAGGGGTTAGGGTTAGAGTTAGGGTTAGGGTTGGGGTTAGGGTACGGCTTAGGGTACGGGTGAGGGTACGGGTGAGGGTACTGCGTAGGGTATTGGTTAGGGTTAGGATACGGCTTAGGATACGGGTTAGGGTACGGGTTAGGGTATGGCATAGGGTATGGGTTAGGGTTAGGGTTAGGGTTAGGGTTAGGGTTAGGGTATGGCTTAGGATACGGGTTAGGGTACGGCTGAGGGTACGGCATAGCGTATGGGTTAGGGTTAGGGTTAGGGTACGTCTTAGGGTACGGGTTAGGGTACGGGTGAGGGTACGGCGTAGGGTAAGGTTTAGGGTTAGAGTTAGGGTTAGGGTTAGTTTTAGGGTTAGGGATTGGTTTAGGGTACGGGTTAGGATTAGCGTACGTGTTAGGGTTAGGTTTTCGGTTAGGGTTAGGGTACGCGTTAGGGTTAGGGTATGGGTTAGGGTTAGGGTACACGTTAGGATTAGGGTATTTATTAAACCTATCCCACTCTCTAGATACCACTTAGCACGTAAAGGAATATTATTAGGGATCCAGCCATGGAGAAGATTTTAGTCACTAGGATAAGATAAAGAATAAACACATTATAAAAAAATCACATTAGGATTTTCTTTTTAACCTGTTCCTTAAAACACTAGTGCTTAGGAAATCTAATAGAGGCAAAAGCAATCAAGGGTAGTTTAGGGTTAGGGTTAGGGTTAGGGTTAGTGTTAGGGTTAGGGTACGGCTTAGGGTATGGGATAGGGTACGGGTGAGGGTACGGGTGAGGGTACTGCGTAGGGTATTGCTTAGGGTTAGGGTACGGCTTAGGATACGTGTTAGGGTACGGGTTAGGGTACGGCGTAGAGTGTGGGTTAGGGTTAGGGTTAGTGTTAGGGTTAGGGTTACGGTACTTCTTAGGGTACGTGTTAGGGTACGGGTGAGGGTACGGCGTAGGTTATGGGTTAGGGTTAGGGTTAGGGTTAGGGTTAGGGTACGGCTTAGGATACGGGTTAGGGTACGGGTGAGGGTACGGCGTAGGTTATGGGTTAGGGTTAGGGTTAGTGTTAGGGTTATGGTACGGCTTAGGTTATGGGATAGGGTACAGGTGAGGGTATGGCATAGGGTAGGTGTTAGGGTTAGGGTTAGGGTTAGGGTTAGGGTTAGGGTACGGCTTAGGGCACGGGTGAGGCTATGGGTGAGGATAATGCGTAGGGTATTGGTTAGGGTTAGGGTACGGCTTAGGATACGGGTTAGGGTACGTGTTAGGGTATGGCGTACGGTATGGGTTAGGGTTAGGGTTAGGGTTAGGGTTAGGGTTAGGGTTAGGGTACGGCTTAGGGTACGGGTTAGGGTACGGGTGAGGTTACGGCGTAGGGTATAGTTTAGGGTTAGTGTTAGGGTTAGGGTACGGCTTAGGATACGGGTTAGGGTACGGGTGAGGGTACGGCGTAGCATATGGTTTAGGGTTAGGGTTAGGGTACGGCTTAGGGTACGGGTTAGGGTACGGGTGAGGGTACGGTGTAGGTTATGGGTTAGGGTTAGGGTTAGGGTTAGGGTTAGTTTTAGGGTTAGGGATTGGTTTAGGGTACGGGTCAGGATTAGCATACGTGTTCGGGTTAGGGTTTTGGTTAGGGTTAGGGTACGCGTTAGGGTTAGGGTATGGGTTAGGTTTAGGGTACACTTTAGGATTAGGGTATTTATTAAACCTATCCCACTCTCTAGATACCACTTAGCACGTAAAGGAATATTATTTGGGGTTCAGCCATGGAGAAGATTTTAGTCACTAGGATAAGATAAAGAATAAACACATTATAAAAAAATCACATAAGGTTTTCTTTTTAACCTGTTCCTTAAAACACTAGTGTTTAGGAAATCTAATGGAGGCAAAAGCAGTAAAGGGTAGTTTAGGGTTAGGGTTAGGGTTAGGGTTAGGGTAGGGCTTAGGATACCGGTGAGGGTACTGGTGAGGGTACTGCGTAGGTTATTGGTTAGGGTTAGGGTACGGCTTAGGATACGGGTTAGGATATGGGTTAGGTTACGGCGTTGGGTATGGGTGAGGGTTAGGGTTAGGGTTAGGGTAAGGCTTTGGGTACGGGTTAGGGTACGGGTGAGGGTGCGGCGTAGGGTAGAGGTTAGGGTTAGGTTTAGGGTTAGGGTACGGCTTAGGATACGGGTTAGGGTATGGGTGAGGGTACGGCGTAGCGTATGGGTTAGGGTTAGGGTTAGGGTTAGGGTTAGTTTTAGGGTTAGGGATTGGTTTAGGGTACGGGTGAGGATTAGCGTACGTGTTAGGGTTAGGGTTTGGGTTAGGGTTAGGGTACGCATTAGGGTTAGGGTTAGGGTACACGTTAGGATTAGGGTATTTATTAAACCTATCCCACTCTCTAGATACCACTTAGCACGTAAAGGTATATTATTTAGGGTCCAGCCATGGAGAAGATTTTCGTTACTAGGATAAGATAAAGAATAAACACATTATAAAAAAATCACATTAGGATTTTCTTTTTAACCTGTTCCTTAAAACACTAGTGCTTAGGAAATCTAATGGAGGCAAAAGCAGTCAAGGGTAGTTTAGGGTTAGGGTTAGGGTTAGGGTTAGTGTTAGGGTTAGGGTACGGCTTAGGGTATGGGATAGGGTATGGGTGAGGGTACGGCATAGGGTAGGGTTTAGGGTTAGGGTTAGTGTTAGGGTTAGGGTTAGGGTATGGCTTAGGGTACGGGTGAGGGTACTGTGTAGGTCATTGGTTAGGGTTAGGTTAAGGCTTAGGATACAGGTTATTGTATGGGTTAGGGTACGGCGCAGGGTATGGGTAAGGGTTAGGGTTAGGGTTAGGGTTAGAGTTAGGGTACGGCTTAGGGTACGGGTTAGGGTACGGGTGAGGGTACGGCGTAGTGTATAGGTTAGGGTTAGGGTTAGGGTACGGCTTTGGGTACGGGTTAGGTTACGGGTGAGGGTACGGCGTAGGGTATGGGTTAGGGTTAGGGTTAGGGTTAGTGTTAGTGTTAGGGTTAGGGTACGGCTTAGCGTATGGGATAGGGTACGGGTGAGGGTACGGCGTAGGGTAGGGGTTAGGGTTAGAGTTAGGGTTAGGGTTGGGGTTAGGGTACGGCTTAGGGTACGGGTGAGGGTACGGGTGAGGGTACTGCGTAGGGTATTGGTTAGGGTTAGGATACGGCTTAGGATACGGGTTAGGGTACGGGTTAGGGTATGGCATAGGGTATGGGTTAGGGTTAGGGTTAGGGTTAGGGTTAGGGTTAGGGTATGGCTTAGGATACGGGTTAGGGTACGGCTGAGGGTACGGCATAGCGTATGGGTTAGGGTTAGGGTTAGGGTACGTCTTAGGGTACGGGTTAGGGTACGGGTGAGGGTACGGCGTAGGGTAAGGTTTAGGGTTAGGGTTAGGGTTAGGGTTAGTTTTAGGGTTAGGGATTGGTTTAGGGTACGGGTTAGGATTAGCGTACGTGTTAGGGTTAGGTTTTCGGTTAGGATTAGGGTACGCGTTAGGGTTAGGGTATGGGTTAGGGTTAGGGTACACGTTAGGATTAGGGTATTTATTAAACCTATCCCACTCTCTAGATACCACTTAGCACGTAAAGGAATATTATTAGGGATCCAGCCATGGAGAAGATTTTAGTCACTAGGATAAGATAAAGAATAAACACATTATAAAAAAATCACATTAGGATTTTCTTTTTAACCTGTTCCTTAAAACACTAGTGCTTAGGAAATCTAATAGAGGCAAAAGCAATCAAGGGTAGTTTAGGGTTAGGGTTAGGGTTAGGGTTAGTGTTAGGGTTAGGGTACGGCTTAGGGTATGGGATAGGGTACGGGTGAGGGTACGGGTGAGGGTACTGCGTAGGGTATTGCTTAGGGTTAGGGTACGGCTTAGGATACGTGTTAGGGTACGGGTTAGGGTACGGCGTAGAGTGTGGGTTAGGGTTAGGGTTAGTGTTAGGGTTAGGGTTACGGTACTTCTTAGGGTACGTGTTAGGGTACGGGTGAGGGTACGGCGTAGGTTATGGGTTAGGGTTAGGGTTAGGGTTAGGGTTAGGGTACGGCTTAGGATACGGGTTAGGGTACGGGTGAGGGTACGGCGTAGGTTATGGGTTAGGGTTAGGGTTAGTGTTAGGGTTATGGTACGGCTTAGGTTATGGGATAGGGTACAGGTGAGGGTATGGCATAGGGTAGGTGTTAGGGTTAGGGTTAGGGTTAGGGTTAGGGTTAGGGTACGGCTTAGGGCACGGGTGAGGCTATGGGTGAGGATAATGCGTAGGGTATTGGTTAGGGTTAGGGTACGGCTTAGGATACGGGTTAGGGTACGTGTTAGGGTATGGCGTACGGTATGGGTTAGGGTTAGGGTTAGGGTTAGGGTTAGGGTTAGGGTTAGGGTACGGCTTAGGGTACGGGTTAGGGTACGGGTGAGGTTACGGCGTAGGGTATAGTTTAGGGTTAGTGTTAGGGTTAGGGTACGGCTTAGGATACGGGTTAGGGTACGGGTGAGGGTACGGCGTAGCATATGGTTTAGGGTTAGGGTTAGGGTACGGCTTAGGGTACGGGTTAGGGTACGGGTGAGGGTACGGTGTAGGTTATGGGTTAGGGTTAGGGTTAGGGTTAGGGTTAGTTTTAGGGTTAGGGATTGGTTTAGGGTACGGGTCAGGATTAGCATACGTGTTCGGGTTAGGGTTTTGGTTAGGGTTAGGGTACGCGTTAGGGTTAGGGTATGGGTTAGGTTTAGGGTACACTTTAGGATTAGGGTATTTATTAAACCTATCCCACTCTCTAGATACCACTTAGCACGTAAAGGAATATTATTTGGGGTTCAGCCATGGAGAAGATTTTAGTCACTAGGATAAGATAAAGAATAAACACATTATAAAAAAATCACATAAGGTTTTCTTTTTAACCTGTTCCTTAAAACACTAGTGTTTAGGAAATCTAATGGAGGCAAAAGCAGTAAAGGGTAGTTTAGGGTTAGGGTTAGGGTTAGGGTTAGGGTAGGGCTTAGGATACCGGTGAGGGTACTGGTGAGGGTACTGCGTAGGTTATTGGTTAGGGTTAGGGTACGGCTTAGGATACGGGTTAGGATATGGGTTAGGTTACGGCGTTGGGTATGGGTGAGGGTTAGGGTTAGGGTTAGGGTAAGGCTTTGGGTACGGGTTAGGGTACGGGTGAGGGTGCGGCGTAGGGTAGAGGTTAGGGTTAGGTTTAGGGTTAGGGTACGGCTTAGGATACGGGTTAGGGTATGGGTGAGGGTACGGCGTAGCGTATGGGTTAGGGTTAGGGTTAGGGTTAGGGTTAGTTTTAGGGTTAGGGATTGGTTTAGGGTACGGGTGAGGATTAGCGTACGTGTTAGGGTTAGGGTTTGGGTTAGGGTTAGGGTACACGTTAGGATTAGGGTATTTATTAAACCTATCCCACTCTCTAGATACCACTTAGCACGTAAAGGAATATTATTTAGGGTCCAGCCATGGAGAAGATTTTCGTTACTAGGATAAGATAAAGAATAAACACATTATAAAAAAATCACATTAGGATTTTCTTTTTAACCTGTTCCTTAAAACACTAGTGCTTAGGAAATCTAATGGAGGCAAAAGCAGTCAAGGGTAGTTTAGGGTTAGGGTTAGGGTTAGGGTTAGTGTTAGGGTTAGGGTACGGCTTAGGGTATGGGATAGGGTATGGGTGAGGGTACGGCATAGGGTAGGGTTTAGGGTTAGGGTTAGTGTTAGGGTTAGGGTTAGGGTATGGCTTAGGGTACGGGTGAGGGTACTGTGTAGGTCATTGGTTAGGGTTAGGTTAAGGCTTAGGATACAGGTTATTGTATGGGTTAGGGTACGGCGCAGGGTATGGGTAAGGGTTAGGGTTAGGGTTAGGGTTAGAGTTAGGGTACGGCTTAGGGTACGGGTTAGGGTACGGGTGAGGGTACGGCGTAGTGTATAGGTTAGGGTTAGGGTTAGGGTACGGCTTTGGGTACGGGTTAGGTTACGGGTGAGGGTACGGCGTAGGGTATGGGTTAGGGTTAGGGTTAGGGTTAGTGTTAGTGTTAGGGTTAGGGTACGGCTTAGCGTATGGGATAGGGTACGGGTGAGGGTACGGCGTAGGGTAGGGGTTAGGGTTAGAGTTAGGGTTAGGGTTGGGGTTAGGGTACGGCTTAGGGTACGGGTGAGGGTATGGGTGAGGGTACTGCGTAGGGTATTGGTTAGGGTTAGGATACGGCTTAGGATACGGGTTAGGGTACGGGTTAGGGTATGGCGTAGGGTATGGGTTAGGGTTAGGGTTAGGGTTAGGGTTAGCGTACGGCTTAGAATACGGGTTAGGGTACGGGTGAGGGTACGGCGTAGCGTATGGGTTAGGGTTAAGGTTAGGGTACGTCTTAGGGTACGGGTTAGGGTACGGGTGAGGGTACGGCGTAGGGTAAGGTTTAGGGTTAGGGTTAGTTTTAGGGTTAGGGATTGGTTTAGGGTACGGGTTAGGATTAGCGTACGTGTTAGGGTTAGGTTTTCGGTTAGGGTTAGGGTACGCGTTAGGGTTAGGGTATGGGTTAGGGTTAGGGTACACGTTAGGATTAGGGTATTTATTAAACCTATCCCACTCTCTAGATACCACTTAGCGCGTAAAGGAATATTATTAGGGATCCAGCCATGGAGAAGATTTTAGTCACTAGGATAAGATAAAGAATAAACACATTATAAAAAAATCACATTAGGATTTTCTTTTTAACCTGTTCCTTAAAACACTAGTGTTTAGGAAATCTAATACAGGCAAAAGCAATCAAGGGTAGTTTAGGGTTAGGGTTAGGGTTAGGGTTAGTGTTAGGGTTAGGGTACGGCTTAGGGTATGGGATAGGGTATGGGTGAGGGTACGGCGTAGGGTAGGGGTTAGGGTTAGGGTTAGGGTTAGGGTTAGGGTATGGCTTAGGGTACGGGTGAGGGTACGGGTGAGGGTACTGCGTAGGGTATTGGTTAGGGTTAGGGTACGGCTTAGGATACGTGTTAGGGTACGGGTTAGGGTACGGCGTAGAGTGTGGGTTAAGGTTAGGGTTAGTGTTAGGGTTAGGGTTACGGTACGTCTTAGGGTATGTGTTAGGGTACGGGTGAGGGTACGGCGTAGGTTATGGGTTAGGGTTAGGGTTAGGGTTAGGGTTAGGGTACGGCTTAGGATACGGGTTAGGGTACGGGTGAGGGTACGGCGTAGGTTATGGGTTAGGGTTAGGGTTAGTGTTAGGGTTATGGTACGGCTTAAGTTATGGGATAGGGTACAGGTGAGGGTATGGCATAGGGTAGGGGTTAGGGTTAGGGTTAGGGTTAGGGTTAGGGTTAGGGCACGGCTTAGGGTACGGGTGAGGCTATGGGTGAGGATACTGCGTAGGGTATTGGTTAGGGTTAGGGTACGGCTTAGGATACGGGTTAGGGTACGTGTTAGGGTATGGCGTACGGTATGGGTTAGGGTTAGGGTTAGGGTTAGGGTTAGGGTACGGCTTAGGGTAGGGGTTAGGGTACGGGTGAGGTTACGGCGTAGGGTATAGTTTAGGGTTAGGGTTAGGGTTAGGGTACGGCTTAGGATACGGGTTAGGGTACGGGTGAGGGTACGGCGTAGCATATGTTTTAGGGTTAGGGTTAGGGTATGGCTTAGGGTACGGGTTAGGGTACGGGTGAGGGTACGGTGTAGGTTATGGGTTAGGGTTAGGGTTAGGGTTAGGGTTAGTTTTAGGGTTAGGGATTGGTTTAGGGTACGGGTTAGGATTAGCATACGTGTTCGGGTTAGGGTTTTGGTTAGGGTTAGGGTACGCGTTAGGATTAGGGTATGGGTTAGGTTTAGGGTACACTTTAGGATTAGGGTATTTATTAAACCTATCCCACTCTCTAGATACCACTTAGCACGTAAAGGATTATTATTTGGGGTTCAGCCATGGAGAAGATTTTAGTCACTAGGATAAGATAAAGAATAAACACATTATAAAAAAATCACATAAGGTTTTCTTTTTAACCTGTTCCTTAAAACACTAGTGTTTAGGAAATCTAATGGAGGCAAAAGCAGTAAAGGGTAGTTTAGGGTTAGGGTTAGGGTTAGGGTTAGGGGAGGGCTTAGGATACCGGTGAGGGTACTGGTGAGGGTACTGCGTAGGTTATTGGTTAGGGTTAGGGTACGGCTTAGGATACGGGTTAGGATATGGGTTAGGTTACGGCGTTGGGTATGGGTGAGGGTTAGGGTTAGGGTTAGGGTAAGGCTTTGGGTACGGGTTAGGGTACGGGTGAGGGTACGGCATAGGGTAGAGGTTAGGGTTAGGTTTAGGGTTAGGGTACGGCTTAGGATACGGGTTAGGGTATGGGTGAGGGTACGGCGTAGCGTATGGGTTAGGGTTAGGGTTAGGGTTAGGGTTAGTTTTAGGGTTAGGGATTGGTTTAGGGTACGGGTGAGGATTAGCGTACGTGTTAGGGTTAGGGTTTGGGTTAGGGTTAGGGTACGCATTAGGGTTAGGGTTAGGGTACACGTTAGGATTAGGGTATTTATTAAATCTATCCCACTCTCTAGATACCACTTAGCACGTAAAGGAATATTATTTAGGGTCCAGGCATGGAGAAGATTTTCGTTACTAGGATAAGATAAAGAATAAACACATTATAAAAAAATCACATTAGGATTTTCTTTTTAACCTGTTCCTTAAAACACTAGTGCTTAGGAAATCTAATGGAGGCAAAAGCAGTCAAGGGTAGTTTAGGGTTAGGGTTAGGGTTAGTGTTAGGGTTAGGGTACGGCTTAGGGTATGGGATAGGGTATGGGTGAGGGTACGGCATAGGGTAGGGTTTAGGGTTAGGGTTAGTGTTAGGGTTAGGGTTAGGGTATGGCTTAGGGTACGGGTGAGGGTACTGTGTAGGTCATTGGTTAGGGTTAGGTTAAGGCTTAGGATACAGGGTATTGTATGGGTTAGGGTACGGCGCAGGGTATGGGTAAGGGTTAGGGTTAGGGTTAGGGTTAGAGTTAGGGTACGGCTTAGGGTACGGGTTAGGGTACGGGTGAGGGTACGGCGTAGTGTATAGGTTAGGGTTAGTGTTAGGGTACGGCTTTGGGTACGGGTTAGGTTACGGGTGAGGGTACGGCGTAGGGTATGGGTTAGGGTTAGGGTTAGGGTTAGTGTTAGTGTTAGGGTTAGGGTACGGCTTAGCGTATGGGATAGGGTACGGGTGAGGGTACGGCGTAGGGTAGGGGTTAGGGTTAGAGTTAGGGTTAGGGTTGGGGTTAGGGTACGGCTTAGGGTACGGGTGAGGGTACGGGTGAGGGTACTGCGTAGGGTATTGGTTAGGGTTAGGATACGGCTTAGGATACGGGTTAGGGTACGGGTTAGGGTATGGCGTAGGGTATGGGTTAGGGTTAGGGTTAGGGTTAGGGTTAGGGTTAGGGTACGGCTTAGGATACGGGTTAGGGTACGGGTGAGGGTACGGCGTAGCGTATGGGTTAGGGTTAGGGTTAGGGTTAGGGTTAGTTTTAGGGTTAGGGATTGGTTTAGGGTACGGGTGAGGATTAGCCTACGTGTTAGGGTTAGGGTTTGGGTTATGGTTAGGGTACACGTTAGGATTAGGGTATTTATTAAACCTATCCCACTCTCTAGATACCACTTAGCACGTAAAGGAATATTATTTAGGGTCCAGCCATGGAGAAGATTTTCGTTACTAGGATAAGATAAAGAATAAACACATTATAAAAAAATCACATTAGGATTTTCTTTTTAACCTGTTCCTTAAAACACTAGTGCTTAGGAAATCTAATGGAGGCAAAAGCAGTCAAGGGTAGTTTAGGGTTAGGGTTAGGGTTAGGGTTAGTGTTAGGGTTAGGGTACGGCTTAGGGTATGGGATAGGGTATGGGTGAGGGTACGGCATAGGGTAGGGTTTAGGGTTAGGGTTAGTGTTAGGGTTAGGGTTAGGGTATGGCTTAGGGTACGGGTGAGGGTACTGTGTAGGTCATTGGTTAGGGTTAGGTTAAGGCTTAGGATACAGGTTATTGTATGGGTTAGGGTACGGCGCAGGGTATGGGTAAGGGTTAGGGTTAGGGTTAGGGTTAGAGTTAGGGTACGGCTTAGGGTACGGGATAGGGTACGGGTGAGGGTACGGCGTAATGTATAGGTTAGGGTTAGGGTTAGGGTACGGCTTTGGGTACGGGTTAGGTTACGGGTGAGGGTACGGCGTAGGGTATGGGTTAGGGTTAGGGTTAGGGTTAGTGTTAGTGTTAGGGTTAGGGTACGGCTTAGCGTATGGGATAGGGTACGGGTGAGGGTACGGCGTAGGGTAGGGGTTAGGGTTAGAGTTAGGGTTAGGGTTGGGGTTAGGGTACGGCTTAGGGTACGGGTGAGGGTATGGGTGAGGGTACTGCGTAGGGTATTGGTTAGGGTTAGGATACGGCTTAGGATACGGGTTAGGGTACGGGTTAGGGTATGGCGTAGGGTATGGGTTAGGGTTAGGGTTAGGGTTAGGGTTAGGGTACGGCTTAGGATACGGGTTAGGGTACGGGTGAGGGTACGGCGTAGCGTATGGGTTAGGGTTAGGGTTAGGGTACGTCTTAGGGTACGGGTTAGGGTACGGGTGAGGGTACGGCGTAGGGTAAGGTTTAGGGTTAGGGTTAGTTTTAGGGTTAGGGATTGGTTTAGGGTACGGGTTAGGATTAGCGTACGTGTTAGGGTTAGGTTTTCGGTTAGGGTTAGGGTACGCGTTAGGGTTAGGGTATGGGTTAGGGTTAGGGTACACGTTAGGATTAGGGTATTTATTAAACCTATCCCACTCTCTAGATACCACTTAGCGCGTAAAGGAATATTATTAGGGATCCAGCCATGGAGAAGATTTTAGTCACTAGGATAAGATAAAGAATAAACACATTATAAAAAAATCACATTAGGATTTTCTTTTTAACCTGTTCCTTAAAACACTAGTGTTTAGGAAATCTAATACAGGCAAAAGCAATCAAGGGTAGTTTAGGGTTAGGGTTAGGGTTAGGGTTAGTGTTAGGGTTAGGGTACGGCTTAGGGTATGGGATAGGGTATGGGTGAGGGTACGGCGTAGGGTAGGGGTTAGGGTTAGGGTTAGGGTTAGGGTTAGGGTATGGCTTAGGGTACGGGTGAGGGTACGGGTGAGGGTACTGCGTAGGGTATTGGTTAGGGTTAGGGTACGGCTTAGGATACGTGTTAGGGTACGGGTTAGGGTACGGCGTAGAGTGTGGGTTAAGGTTAGGGTTAGTGTTAGGGTTAGGGTTACGGTACGTCTTAGGGTATGTGTTAGGGTACGGGTGAGGGTACGGCGTAGGTTATGGGTTAGGGTTAGGGTTAGGGTTAGGGTTAGGGTACGGCTTAGGATACGGGTTAGGGTACGGGTGAGGGTACGGCGTAGGTTATGGGTTAGGGTTAGGGTTAGTGTTAGGGTTATGGTACGGCTTAAGTTATGGGATAGGGTACAGGTGAGGGTATGGCATAGGGTAGGGGTTAGGGTTAGGGTTAGGGTTAGGGTTAGGGTTAGGGTACGGCTTAGGGTACGGGTCAGGCTATGGGTGAGGATACTGCGTAAGGTATTGGTTAGGGTTAGGGTACGGCTTAGGATACGGGTTAGGGTACGTGTTAGGGTATGGCGTACGGTATGGGTTAGGGTTAGGGTTAGGGTTAGGGTTAGGGTACGGCTTAGGGTACGGGTTAGGGTACGGGTGAGGTTACGGCGTAGGGTATAGTTTAGGGTTAGGGTTAGGGTTAGGGTACGGCTTAGGATACGGGTTAGGGTACGGGTGAGGGTACGGCGTAGCATATGTTTTAGGGTTAGGGTTAGGGTACGGCTTAGGGTACGGGTTAGGGTACGGGTGAGGGTACGGTGTAGGTTATGGGTTAGGGTTAGGGTTAGGGTTAGGGTTAGTTTTAGGGTTAGGGATTGGTTTAGGGTACGGGTTAGGATTAGCATACGTGTTCGGGTTAGGGTTTTGGTTAGGGTTAGGGTACGCGTTAGGGTTAGGGTATGGGTTAGGTTTAGGGTACACTTTAGGATTAGGGTATTTATTAAACCTATCCCACTCTCTAGATACCACTTAGCACGTAAAGGATTATTATTTGGGGTTCAGCCATGGAGAAGATTTTAGTCACTAGGATAAGATAAAGAATAAACACATTATAAAAAAATCACATAAGGTTTTCTTTTTAACCTGTTCCTTAAAACACTAGTGTTTAGGAAATCTAATGGAGGCAAAAGCAGTAAAGGGTAGTTTAGGGTTAGGGTTAGGGTTAGGGTTAGGGGAGGGCTTAGGATACCGGTGAGGGTACTGGTGAGGGTACTGCGTAGGTTATTGGTTAGGGTTAGGGTACGGCTTAGGATACGGGTTAGGATATGGGTTAGGTTACGGCGTTGGGTATGGGTGAGGGTTAGGGTTAGGGTTAGGGTAAGGCTTTGGGTACGGGTTAGGGTACGGGTGAGGGTACGGCATAGGGTAGAGGTTAGGGTTAGGTTTAGGGTTAGGGTACGGCTTAGGATACGGGTTAGGGTATGGGTGAGGGTACGGCGTAGCGTATGGGTTAGGGTTAGGGTTAGGGTTAGGGTTAGTTTTAGGGTTAGGGATTGGTTTAGGGTACGGGTGAGGATTAGCGTACGTGTTAGGGTTAGGGTTTGGGTTAGGGTTAGGGTACGCATTAGGGTTAGGGTTAGGGTACACGTTAGGATTAGGGTATTTATTAAACCTATCCCACTCTCTAGATACCACTTAGCACGTAAAGGAATATTATTTAGGGTCCAGCCATGGAGAAGATTTTCGTTACTAGGATAAGATAAAGAATAAACACATTATAAAAAAATCACATTAGGATTTTCTTTTTAACCTGTTCCTTAAAACACTAGTGCTTAGGAAATCTAATGGAGGCAAAAGCAGTCAAGGGTAGTTTAGGGTTAGGGTTAGGGTTAGTGTTAGGGTTAGGGTACGGCTTAGGGTATGGGATAGGGTATGGGTGAGGGTACGGCATAGGGTAGGGTTTAGGGTTAGGGTTAGTGTTAGGGTTAGGGTTAGGGTATGGCTTAGGGTACGGGTGAGGGTACTGTGTAGGTCATTGGTTAGGGTTAGGTTAAGGCTTAGGATACAGGTTATTGTATGGGTTAGGGTACGGCGCAGGGTATGGGTAAGGGTTAGGGTTAGGGTTAGGGTTAGAGTTAGGGTACGGCTTAGGGTACGGGTTAGGGTACGGGTGAGGGTACGGCGTAGTGTATAGGTTAGGGTTAGTGTTAGGGTACGGCTTTGGGTACGGGTTAGGTTACGGGTGAGGGTACGGCGTAGGGTATGGGTTAGGGTTAGGGTTAGGGTTAGTGTTAGTGTTAGGGTTAGGGTACGGCTTAGCGTATGGGATAGGGTACGGGTGAGGGTACGGCGTAGGGTAGGGGTTAGGGTTAGAGTTAGGGTTAGGGTTGGGGTTAGGGTACGGCTTAGGGTACGGGTGAGGGTACGGGTGAGGGTACTGCGTAGGGTATTGGTTAGGGTTAGGATACGGCTTAGGATACGGGTTAGGGTACGGGTTAGGGTATGGCGTAGGGTATGGGTTAGGGTTAGGGTTAGGGTTAGGGTTAGGGTTAGGGTACGGCTTAGGATACGGGTTAGGGTACGGGTGAGGGTACGGCGTAGCGTATGGGTTAGGGTTAGGGTTAGGGTACGTCTTAGGGTACGGGTTAGGGTACGGGTGAGGGTACGGCGTAGGGTAAGGTTTAGGGTTAGGGTTAGGGTTAGGGTTAGTTTTAGGGTTAGGGATTGGTTTAGGGTACGGGTTAGGATTAGCGTACCTGTTAGGGTTAGGTTTTCGGTTAGGGTTAGGGTACGCGTTAGGGTTAGGGTATGGGTTAGGGTTAGGGTACACGTTAGGATTAGGGTATTTATTAAACCTATCCCACTCTCTAGATACCACTTAGCACGTAAAGGAATATTATTTAGGGTCCAGCCATGGAGAAGATTTTCGTTACTAGGATAAGATAAAGAATAAACACATTATAAAAAAATCACATTAGGATTTTCTTTTTAACCTGTTCCTTAAAACACTAGTGCTTAGGAAATCTAATAGAGGCAAAAGCAGTCAAGGGTAGTTTAGGGTTAGGGTTAGGGTTAGGGTTAGTGTTAGGGTTAGGGTACGGCTTAGGGTATGGGATAGGGTACGGGTGAGGTTACGGGTGAGGGTACTGCGTAGGGTATTGCTTAGGGTTAGGGTACGGCTTAGGATACGTGTTAGGGTACGGGTTAGGGTACGGCGTAGAGTGTGGGTTAGGGTTAGGGTTAGTGTTAGGGTTAGGGTTACGGTACTTCTTAGGGTACGTGTTAGGGTACGGGTGAGGGTACGGCGTAGGTTATGGGTTAGGGTTAGGGTTAGGGTTAGGGTTAGGGTACGGCTTAGGATACGGGTTAGGGTACGGGTGAGGGTACGGCGTAGGTTATGGGTTAGGGTTAGGGTTAGTGTTAGGGTTATGGTACGGCTTAGGTTATGGGATAGGGTACAGGTGAGGGTATGGCATAGGGTAGGTGTTAGGGTTAGGGTTAGGGTTAGGGTTAGGGTACGGCTTAGGGCACGGGTGAGGCTATGGGTGAGGATAATGCGTAGGGTATTGGTTAGGGTTAGGGTACGGCTTAGGATACGGGTTAGGGTACGTGTTAGGGTATGGCGTACGGTATGGGTTAGGGTTAGGGTTAGGGTTAGGGTTAGGGTTAGGGTTAGGGTACGTCTTAGGGTACGGGTTAGGGTACGGGTGAGGTTACGGCGTAGGGTATAGTTTAGGGTTAGTGTTAGGGTTAGGGTACGGCTTAGGATACGGGTTAGGGTACGGGTGAGGGTACGGCGTAGCATATGGTTTAGGGTTAGGGTTAGGGTACGGCTTAGGGTACGGGTTAGGGTACGGGTGAGGGTACGGTGTAGGTTATGGGTTAGGGTTAGGGTTAGGGTTAGGGTTAGTTTTAGGGTTAGGGATTGGTTTAGGGTACGGGTTAGGATTAGCATACGTGTTCGGGTTAGGGTTTTGGTTAGGGTTAGGGTACGCGTTAGGGTTAGGGTATGGGTTAGGTTTAGGGTACACTTTAGGATTAGGGTATTTATTAAACCTATCCCACTCTCTAGATACCACTTAGCACGTAAAGGAATATTATGTGGGGTTCAGCCATGGAGAAGATTTTAGTCACTAGGATAAGATAAAGAATAAACACATTATAAAAAAATCACATAAGGTTTTCTTTTTAACCTGTTCCTTAAAACACTAGTGTTTAGGAAATCTAATGGAGGCAAAAGCAGTAAAGGGTAGTTTAGGGTTAGGGTTAGGGTTAGGGTTAGGGTAGGGCTTAGGATACCGGTGAGGGTACTGGTGAGGGTACTGCGTAGGTTATTGGTTAGGGTTAGGGTACGGCTTAGGATACGGGTTAGGATATGGGTTAGGTTACGGCGTTGGGTATGGGTGAGGGTTAGGGTTAGGGTTAGGGTAAGGCTTTGGGTACGGGTTAGGGTACGGGTGAGAGTGCGGCGTAGGGTAGAGGTTAGGGTTAGGTTTAGGGTTAGGGTACGGCTTAGGATACGGGTTAGGGTATGGGTGAGGGTACGGCGTAGCGTATGTGTTAGGGTTAGGGTTAGGGTTAGGGTTAGTTTTAGGGTTAGGGATTGGTTTAGGGTACGGGTGAGGATTAGCTTACGTGTTAGGGTTAGGGTTTGGGTTAGGGTTAGGGTACACGTTAGGATTAGGGTATTTATTAAACCTATCCCACTCTCTAGATACCACTTAGCACGTAAAGGAATATTATTTAGGGTCCAGCCATGGAGAAGATTTTCATTACTAGGATAAGATAAAGAATAAACACATTATAAAAAAATCACATTAGGATTTTCTTTTTAACCTGTTCCTTAAAACACTAGTGCTTAGGAAATCTAATGGAGGCAAAAGCAGTCAAGGGTAGTTTAGGGTTAGGGTTAGGGTTAGGGTTAGTGTTAGGGTTAGGGTACGGCTTAGGGTATGGGATAGGGTATGGGTGAGGGTACGGCATAGGGTAGGGTTTAGGGTTAGGGTTAGTGTTAGGGTTAGGGTATGGCTTAGGGTACGGGTGAGGGTACGGGTGAGGGTACTGCGTAGGGTATTGGTTAGGGTTAGGGTACGGCTTAGGATACGTGTTAGGGTACGGGTTAGTGTACGGCGTAGCGTGTGGGTTAAGGTTAGGGTTAGTGTTAGGGTTAGGGTTACGGTACGTCTTAGGGTATGTGTTAGGGTACGGGTGAGGGTACGGCGTAGGTTATGGGTTAGGGTTACGGTTAGGGTTAGGGTTAGGGTACGGCTTAGGATACGGGTTAGGGTACGGGTGAGGGTACGGCGTAGGTTATGGGTTAGGGTTAGGGTTAGTGTTAGGGTTATGGTACGGCTTAAGTTATGGGATAGGGTACAGGTGAGGGTATGGCATAGGGTAGGGGTTAGGGTTAGGGTTAGGGTTAGGGTTAGGGTTAGGGTACGGCTTAGGGTACGGGTGAGGCTATGGGTGAGGATACTGCGTAAGGTATTGGTTAGGGTTAGGGTACGGCTTAGGATACGGGTTAGGGTACGTGTTAGGGTATGGCGTACGGTATGGGTTAGGGTTAGGGTTAGGGTTAGGGTTAGGGTACGGCTTAGGGTACGGGTTAGGGTACGGGTGAGGTTACGGCTTAGGGTATAGTTTAGGGTTAGGGTTAGGGTTAGGGTACGGCTTAGGATACGGGTTAGGGTACGGGTGAGGGTACGGCGTAGCATATGTTTTAGGGTTAGGGTTAGGGTACGGCTTAGGGTACGGGTTAGGGTACGGGTGAGGGTACGGTGTAGGTTATGGGTTAGGGTTAGGGTTAGGGTTAGGGTTAGTTTTAGGGTTAGGGATTGGTTTAGGGTACGGGTTAGGATTAGCATATGTGTTCGGGTTAGGGTTTTGGTTAGGGTTAGGGTACGCGTTAGGGTTAGGGTATGGGTTAGGTTTAGGGTACACTTTAGGATTAGGGTATTTATTAAACCTATCCCACTCTCTAGATACCACTTAGCACGTAAAGGATTATTATTTGGGGTTCAGCCATGGAGAAGATTTTAGTCACTAGGATAAGATAAAGAATAAACACATTATAAAAAAATCACATAAGGTTTTCTTTTTAACCTGTTCCTTAAAACACTAGTGTTTAGGAAATCTAATGGAGGCAAAAGCAGTAAAGGGTAGTTTAGGGTTAGGGTTAGGGTTAGGGTTAGGGGAGGGCTTAGGATACCGGTGAGGGTACTGGTGAGGGTACTGCGTAGGTTATTGGTTAGGGTTAGGGTACGGCTTAGGATACGGGTTAGGATATGGGTTAGGTTACGGCGTTGGGTATGGGTGAGGGTTAGGGTTAGGGTTAGGGTAAGGCTTTGGGTACGGGTTAGGGTACGGGTGAGGGTACGGCGTAGGGTAGAGGTTAGGGTTAGGTTTAGGGTTAGGGTACGGCTTAGGATACGGGTTAGGGTATGGGTGAGGGTACGGCGTAGCGTATGGGTTAGGGTTAGGGTTAGGGTTAGGGTTAGTTTTAGGGTTAGGGATTGGTTTAGGGTACGGGTGAGGATTAGCGTACGTGTTAGGGTTAGGGTTTGAGTTAGGGTTAGGGTACGCATTAGGGTTAGGGTTAGGGTACACGTTAGGATTAGGGTATTTATTAAACCTATCCCACTCTCTAGATACCACTTAGCACGTAAAGGAATATTATTTAGGGTCCAGCCATGGAGAAGATTTTCGTTACTAGGATAAGATAAAGAATAAACACATTATAAAAAAATCACATTAGGATTTTCTTTTTAACCTGTTCCTTAAAACACTAGTGCTTAGGAAATCTAATGGAGGCAAAAGCAGTCAAGGGTAGTTTAGGGTTAGGGTTAGGGTTAGGGTTAGTGTTAGGGTTAGGGTACGGCTTAGGGTATGGGATAGGGTATGGGTGAGGGTACGGCATAGGGTAGGGTTTAGGGTTAGGGTTAGTGTTAGGGTTAGGGTTAGGGTATGGCTTAGGGTACGGGTGAGGGTACTGTGTAGGTCATTGGTTAGGGTTAGGTTAAGGCTTAGGATACAGGTTATTGTATGGGTTAGGGTACGGCGCAGGGTATGGGTAAGGGTTAGGGTTAGGGTTAGGGTTAGAGTTAGGGTACGGCTTAGGGTACGGGTTAGGGTACGGGTGAGGGTACGGCGTAGTGTATAGGTTAGGGTTAGGGTTAGGGTACGGCTTTGGGTACGGGTTAGGTTACGGGTGAGGGTACGGCGTAGGGTATGGGTTAGGGTTAGGGTTAGGGTTAGTGTTAGTGTTAGGGTTAGGGTACGGCTTAGCGTATGGGATAGGGTACGGGTGAGGGTACGGCGTAGGGTAGGGGTTAGGGTTAGAGTTAGGGTTAGGGTTGGGGTTAGGGTACGGCTTAGGGTACGGGTGAGGGTACGGGTGAGGGTACTGCGTAGGGTATTGGTTAGGGTTAGGATACGGCTTAGGATACGGGTTAGGGTACGGGTTAGGGTATGGCATAGGGTATGGGTTAGGGTTAGGGTTAGGGTTAGGGTTAGGGTTAGGGTATGGCTTAGGATACGGGTTAGGGTACGGCTGAGGGTACGGCATAGCGTATGGGTTAGGGTTAGGGTTAGGGTACGTCTTAGGGTACGGGTTAGGGTACGGGTGAGGGTACGGCGTAGGGTAAGGTTTAGGGTTAGGGTTAGGGTTAGGGTTAGTTTTAGGGTTAGGGATTGGTTTAGGGTACGGGTTAGGATTAGCGTACGTGTTAGGGTTAGGTTTTCGGTTAGGGTTAGGGTACGCGTTAGGGTTAGGGTATGGGTTAGGGTTAGGGTACACGTTAGGATTAGGGTATTTATTAAACCTATCCCACTCTCTAGATACCACTTAGCACGTAAAGGAATATTATTAGGGATCCAGCCATGGAGAAGATTTTAGTCACTAGGATAAGATAAAGAATAAACACATTATAAAAAAATCACATTAGGATTTTCTTTTTAACCTGTTCCTTAAAACACTAGTGCTTAGGAAATCTAATGGAGGCAAAAGCAGTCAAGGGTAGTTTAGGGTTAGGGTTAGGGTTAGGGTTAGTGTTAGGGTTAGGGTACGGCTTAGGGTATGGGATAGGGTATGGGTGAGGGTACGGCATAGGGTAGGGTTTAGGGTTAGGGTTAGTGTTAGGGTTAGGGTTAGGGTATGGCTTAGGGTACGGGTGAGGCTATGGGTGAGGATACTGCGTAGGGTATTGGTTAGGGTTAGGGTACGGCTTAGGATACGGGTTAGGGTACGTGTTAGGGTATGGCGTACGGTATGGGTTAGGGTTAGGGTTAGGGTTAGGGTTAGGGTTAGGGTTAGGGTACGGCTTAGGGTACGGGTTAGGGTACGGGTGAGGTTACGGCGTAGGGTATAGTTTAGGGTTAGGGTTAGGGTTAGGGTACGGCTTAGGATACGGGTTAGGGTACGGGTGAGGGTACGGCGTAGCATATGTTTTAGGGTTAGGGTTAGGGTACGGCTTAGGGTACGGGTTAGGGTACGGGTGAGGGTACGGTGTAGGTTATGGGTTAGGGTTAGGGTTAGGGTTAGGGTTAGTTTTAGGGTTAGGGATTGGTTTAGGGTACGGGTTAGGATTAGCATACGTGTTCGGGTTAGGGTTTTGGTTAGGGTTAGGGTACGCGTTAGGGTTAGGGTATGGGTTAGGTTTAGGGTACACTTTAGGATTAGGGTATTTATTAAACCTATCCCACTCTCTAGATACCACTTAGCACGTAAAGGAATATTATTTGGGGTTCAGCCATGGAGAAGATTTTAGTCACTAGGATAAGATAAAGAATAAACACATTATAAAAAAATCACATAAGGTTTTCTTTTTAACCTGTTCCTTAAAACACTAGTGTTTAGGAAATCTAATGGAGGCAAAAGCAGTAAAGGGTAGTTTAGGGTTAGGGTTAGGGTTAGGGTTAGGGGAGGGCTTAGGATACCGGTGAGGGTACTGGTGAGGGTACTGCGTAGGTTATTGGTTAGGGTTAGGGTACGGCTAAGGATACGGGTTAGGATATGGGTTAGGTTACGGCGTTGGGTATGGGTGAGGGTTAGGGTTAGGGTTAGGGTAAGGCTTTGCGTACGGGTTAGGGTACGGGTGAGGGTACGGCGTAGGGTAGAGGTTAGGGTTAGGTTTAGGGTTAGGGTACGGCTTAGGATACGGGTTAGGGTATGGGTGAGGGTACGGCGTAGCGTATGGGTTAGGGTTAGGGTTAGGGTTAGGGTTAGTTTTAGGGTTAGGGATTGGTTTAGGGTACGGGTGAGGATTAGCGTACGTGTTAGGGTTAGGGTTTGGGTTAGGGTTAGGGTACGCATTAGGGTTAGGGTTAGGGTACACGTTAGGATTAGGGTATTTATTAAACCTATCCCACTCTCTAGATACCACTTAGCACGTAAAGGAATATTATTTAGGGTCCAGCCATGGAGAAGATTTTCGTTACTAGGATAAGATAAAGAATAAACACATTATAAAAAAATCACATTAGGATTTTCTTTTTAACCTGTTCCTTAAAACACTAGTGCTTAGGAAATCTAATGGAGGCAAAAGCAGTCAAGGGTAGTTTAGGTTTAGGGTTAGGGTTAGGGTTAGTGTTAGGGTTAGGGTACGGCTTAGGGTATGGGATAGGGTATGGGTGAGGGTACGGCATAGGGTAGGGTTTAGGGTTAGGGTTAGTGTTAGGGTTAGGGTTAGGGTATGGCTTAGGGTACGGGTGAGGGTACTGTGTAGGTCATTGGTTAGGGTTAGGTTAAGGCTTAGGATACAGGTTATTGTATGGGTTAGGGTACGGCGCAGGGTATGGGTAAGGGTTAGGGTTAGGGTTAGGGTTAGAATTAGGGTACGGCTTAGGGTACGGGTTAGGGTACGGGTGAGGGTACGGCGTAGTGTATAGGTTAGGGTTAGGGTTAGGGTACGGCTTTGGGTACGGGTTAGGTTACGGGTGAGGGTACGGCGTAGGGTATGGGTTAGGGTTAGGGTTAGGGTTAGTGTTAGTGTTAGGGTTAGGGTACGGCTTAGCGTATGGGATAGGGTACGGGTGAGGGTACGGCGTAGGGTAGGGGTTAGGGTTAGAGTTAGGGTTAGGGTTGGGGTTAGGGTACGGCTTAGGGTACGGGTGAGGGTACGGGTGAGGGTACTGCGTAGGGTATTGGTTAGGGTTAGGATACGGCTTAGGATACGGGTTAGGGTACGGGTTAGGGTATGGCATAGGGTATGGGTTAGGGTTAGGGTTAGGGTTAGGGTTAGGGTTAGGGTATGGCTTAGGATACGGGTTAGGGTACGGCTGAGGGTACGGCATAGCGTATGGGTTAGGGTTAGGGTTAGGGTACGTCTTAGGGTACGGGTTAGGGTACGGGTGAGGGTACGGGTGAGGGTACGGCGTAGGGTAAGGTTTAGGGTTAGGGTTAGGGTTAGGGTTAGTTTTAGGGTTAGGGATTGGTTTAGGGTACGGGTTAGGATTAGCGTACGTGTTAGGGTTAGGTTTTCGGTTAGGGTTAGGGTACGCGTTAGGGTTAGGGTATGGGTTAGGGTTAGGGTACACGTTAGGATTAGGGTATTTATTAAACCTATCCCACTCTCTAGATACCACTTAGCACGTAAAGGAATATTATTAGGGATCCAGCCATGGAGAAGATTTTAGTCACTAGGATAAGATAAAGAATAAACACATTATAAAAAAATCACATTAGGATTTTCTTTTTAACCTGTTCCTTAAAACACTAGTGCTTAGGAAATCTAATAGAGGCAAAAGCAATAAAGGGTAGTTTAGGGTTAGGGTTAGGGTTAGGGTTAGTGTTAGGGTTAGGGTACGGCTTAGGGTATGGGATAGGGTACGGGTGAGGGTACGGGTGAGGGTACTGCGTAGGGTATTGCTTAGGGTTAGGGTACGGCTTAGGATACGTGTTAGGGTACGGGTTAGGGTACGGCGTAGAGTGTGGGTTAGGGTTAGGGTTAGTGTTAGGGTTAGGGTTACGGTACTTCTTAGGGTACGTGTTAGGGTACGGGTGAGGGTACGGCGTAGGTTATGGGTTAGGGTTAGGGTTAGGGTTAGGGTTAGGGTACGGCTTAGGATACGGGTTAGGGTACGGGTGAGGGTACGGCGTAGGTTATGGGTTAGGGTTAGGGTTAGTGTTAGGGTTATGGTACGGCTTAGGTTATGGGATAGGGTACAGGTGAGGGTATGGCATAGGGTAGGTGTTAGGGTTAGGGTTAGGGTTAGGGTTAGGGTTAGGGTACGGCTTAGGGCACGGGTGAGGCTATGGGTGAGGATAATGCGTAGGGTATTGGTTAGGGTTAGGGTACGGCTTAGGATACGGGTTAGGGTACGTGTTAGGGTATGGCGTACGGTATGGGTTAGGGTTAGGGTTAGGGTTAGGGTTAGGGTTAGGGTTAGGGTACGGCTTAGGGTACGGGTTAGGGTACGGGTGAGGTTACGGCGTAGGGTATAGTTTAGGGTTAGTGTTAGGGTTAGGGTACGGCTTAGGATACGGGTTAGGGTACGGATGAGGGTACGGCGTAGCATATGGTTTAGGGTTAGGGTTAGGGTACGGCTTAGGGTATGGGTTAGGGTACGGGTGAGGGTACGGTGTAGGTTATGGGTTAGGGTTAGGGTTAGGGTTAGGGTTAGTTTTAGGGTTAGGGATTGGTTTAGGGTACGGGTTAGGATTAGCATACGTGTTCGGGTTAGGGTTTTGGTTAGGGTTAGGGTACGCGTTAGGGTTAGGGTATGGGTTAGGTTTAGGGTACACTTTAGGATTAGGGTATTCATTAAACCTATCCCACTCTCTAGATACCACTTAGCACGTAAAGGAATATTATTTGGGGTTCAGCCATGGAGAAGTTTTTAGTCACTAGGATAAGATAAAGAATAAACACATTATAAAAAAATCACATAAGGTTTTCTTTTTAACCTGTTCCTTAAAACACTAGTGTTTAGGAAATCTAATGGAGGCAAAAGCAGTAAAGGGTAGTTTAGGGTTAGGGTTAGGGTTAGGGTTAGGGTAGGGCTTAGGATACCGGTGAGGGTACTGGTGAGGGTACTGCGTAGGTTATTGGTTAGGGTTAGGGTACGGCTTAGGATACGGGTTAGGATATGGGTTAGGTTACGGCGTTGGGTATGGGTGAGGGTTAGGGTTAGGGTTAGGGTAAGGCTTTGGGTACGGGTTAGGGTACGGGTGAGGGTGCGGCGTAGGGTAGAGGTTAGGGTTAGGTTTAGGGTTAGGGTACGGCTTAGGATACGGGTTAGGGTATGGGTGAGGGTACGGCGTAGCGTATGGGTTAGGGTTAGGGTTAGGGTTAGGGTTAGTTTTAGGGTTAGGGATTGGTTTAGGGTACGGGTGAGGATTAGCGTACGTGTTAGGGTTAGGGTTTGGGTTAGGGTTAGGGTACACGTTAGGATTAGGGTATTTATTAAACCTATCCCACTCTCTAGATACCACTTAGCACGTAAAGGAATATTATTTAGGGTCCAGCCATGGAGAAGATTTTCGTTACTAGGATAAGATAAAGAATAAACACATTATAAAAAAATCACATTAGGATTTTCTTTTTAACCTGTTCCTTAAAACACTAGTGCTTAGGAAATCTAATGGAGGCAAAAGCAGTCAAGGGTAGTTTAGGGTTAGGGTTAGGGTTAGGGTTAGTGTTAGGGTTAGGGTACGGCTTAGGGTATGGGATAGGGTATGGGTGAGGGTACGGCATAGGGTAGGGTTTAGGGTTAGGGTTAGTGTTAGGGTTAGGGTATGGCTTAGGGTACGGGTGAGGGTACGGGTGAGGGTACTGCGTAGGGTATTGGTTAGGGTTAGGGTACGGCTTAGGATACGTGTTAGGGTACGGGTTAGGGTACGGCATAGAGTGTGGGTTAAGGTTAGGGTTAGTGTTAGGGTTAGGGTTACGGTACGTCTTAGGGTATGTGTTAGGGTACGGGTGAGGGTACGGCGTAGGTTATGGGTTAGGGTTAGGGTTAGGGTTAGGGTTAGGGTACGGCTTAGGATACGGGTTAGGGTACGGGTGAGGGTACGGCGTAGGTTATGGGTTAGGGTTAGGGTTAGTGTTAGGGTTATGGTACGGCTTAAGTTATGGGATAGGGTACAGGTGAGGGTATGGCATAGGGTAGGGGTTAGGGTTAGGGTTAGGGTTAGGGTTAGGGTTAGGGTACGGCTTAGGGTACGGGTGAGGCTATGGGTGAGGATACTGCGTAGGGTATTGGTTAGGGTTAGGGTACGGCTTAGGATACGGGTTAGGGTACGTGTTAGGGTATGGCGTACGGTATGGGTTAGGGTTAGGGTTAGGGTTAGGGTTAGGGTACGGCTTAGGGTACGGGTTAGGGTACGGGTGAGGTTACGGCGTAGGGTATAGTTTAGGGTTAGGGTTAGGGTTAGGGTACGGCTTAGGATACGGGTTAGGGTACGGGTGAGGGTACGGCGTAGCATATGTTTTAGGGTTAGGGTTAGGGTACGGCTTAGGGTACGGGTTAGGGTACGGGTGAGGGTACGGTGTAGGTTATGGGTTAGGGTTAGGGTTAGGGTTAGGGTTAGTTTTAGGGTTAGGGATTGGTTTAGGGTACGGGTTAGGATTAGCATACGTGTTCGGGTTAGGGTTTTGGTTAGGGTTAGGGTACGCGTTAGGGTTAGGGTATGGGTTAGGTTTAGGGTACACTTTAGGATTAGGGTATTTATTAAACCTATCCCACTCTCTAGATACCACTTAGCACGTAAAGGATTATTATTTGGGGTTCAGCCATGGAGAAGATTTTAGTCACTAGGATAAGATAAAGAATAAACACATTATAAAAAAATCACATAAGGTTTTCTTTTTAACCTGTTCCTTAAAACACTAGTGTTTAGGAAATCTAATGGAGGCAAAAGCAGTAAAGGGTAGTTTAGGGTTAGGGTTAGGGTTAGGGTTAGGGGAGGGCTTAGGATACCGGTGAGGGTACTGGTGAGGGTACTGCGTAGGTTATTGGTTAGGGTTAGGGTACGGCTTAGGATACGGGTTAGGATATGGGTTAGGTTACGGCGTTGGGTATGGGTGAGGGTTAGGGTTAGGGTTAGGGTACGGCTTAGGATACGGGTTAGGGTACGGGTGAGGGTACGGCGTAGGTTATGGGTTAGGGTTAGGGTTAGTGTTAGGGTTATGGTACGGCTTAGGTTATGGGATAGGGTACAGGTGAGGGTATGGCATAGGGTAGGTGTTAGGGTTAGGGTTAGGGTTAGGGTTAGGGTTAGGGTACGGCTTAGGGCACGGGTGAGGCTATGGGTGAGGATAATGCGTAGGGTATTGGTTAGGGTTAGGGTACGGCTTAGGATACGGGTTAGGGTACGTGTTAGGGTATGGCGTACGGTATGGGTTAGGGTTAGGGTTAGGGTTAGGGTTAGGGTTAGGGTTAGGGTACGGCTTAGGGTACGGGTTAGGGTACGGGTGAGGTTACGGCGTAGGGTATAGTTTAGGGTTAGTGTTAGGGTTAGGGTACGGCTTAGGATACGGGTTAGGGTACGGATGAGGGTACGGCGTAGCATATGGTTTAGGGTTAGGGTTAGGGTACGGCTTAGGGTATGGGTTAGGGTACGGGTGAGGGTACGGTGTAGGTTATGGGTTAGGGTTAGGGTTAGGGTTAGGGTTAGTTTTAGGGTTAGGGATTGGTTTAGGGTACGGGTTAGGATTAGCATACGTGTTCGGGTTAGGGTTTTGGTTAGGGTTAGGGTACGCGTTAGGGTTAGGGTATGGGTTAGGTTTAGGGTACACTTTAGGATTAGGGTATTTATTAAACCTATCCCACTCTCTAGATACCACTTAGCACGTAAAGGAATATTATTTGGGGTTCAGCCATGGAGAAGTTTTTAGTCACTAGGATAAGATAAAGAATAAACACATTATAAAAAAATCACATAAGGTTTTCTTTTTAACCTGTTCCTTAAAACACTAGTGTTTAGGAAATCTAATGGAGGCAAAAGCAGTAAAGGGTAGTTTAGGGTTAGGGTTAGGGTTAGGGTTAGGGTAGGGCTTAGGATACCGGTGAGGGTACTGGTGAGGGTACTGCGTAGGTTATTGGTTAGGGTTAGGGTACGGCTTAGGATACGGGTTAGGATATGGGTTAGGTTACGGCGTTGGGTATGGGTGAGGGTTAGGGTTAGGGTTAGGGTAAGGCTTTGGGTACGGGTTAGGGTACGGGTGAGGGTGCGGCGTAGCGTATGGGTTAGGGTTAGGGTTAGGGTTAGGGTTAGTTTTAGGGTTAGGGATTGGTTTAGGGTACGGGTGAGGATTAGCGTACGTGTTAGGGTTAGGGTTTGGGTTAGGGTTAGGGTACACGTTAGGATTAGGGTATTTATTAAACCTATCCCACTCTCTAGATACCACTTAGCACGTAAAGGAATATTATTTAGGGTCCAGCCATGGAGAAGATTTTCGTTACTAGGATAAGATAAAGAATAAACACATTATAAAAAAATCACATTAGGATTTTCTTTTTAACCTGTTCCTTAAAACACTAGTGCTTAGGAAATCTAATGGAGGCAAAAGCAGTCAAGGGTAGTTTAGGGTTAGGGTTAGGGTTAGGGTTAGTGTTAGGGTTAGGGTACGGCTTAGGGTATGGGATAGGGTATGGGTGAGGGTACGGCATAGGGTAGGGTTTAGGGTTAGGGTTAGTGTTAGGGTTAGGGTATGGCTTAGGGTACGGGTGAGGGTACGGGTGAGGGTACTGCGTAGGGTATTGGTTAGGGTTAGGGTACGGCTTAGGATACGTGTTAGGGTACGGGTTAGGGTACGGCGTAGAGTGTGGGTTAAGGTTAGGGTTAGTGTTAGGGTTAGGGTTACGGTACGTCTTAGGGTATGTGTTAGGGTACGGGTGAGGGTACGGCGTAGGTTATGGGTTAGGGTTAGGGTTAGGGTTAGGGTTAGGGTACGGCTTAGGATACGGGTTAGGGTACGGGTGAGGGTACGGCGTAGGTTATGGGTTAGGGTTAGGGTTAGTGTTAGGGTTATGGTACGGCTTAAGTTATGGGATAGGGTACAGGTGAGGGTATGGCATAGGGTAGGGGTTAGGGTTAGGGTTAGGGTTAGTGTTAGGGTTAGGGTACGGCTTAGGGTACGGGTGAGGCTATGGGTGAGGATACTGCGTAGGGTATTGGTTAGGGTTAGGGTACGGCTTAGGATACGGGTTAGGGTACGTGTTAGGGTATGGCGTACGGTATGGGTTAGGGTTAGGGTTAGGGTTAGGGTTAGGGTACGGCTTAGGGTACGGGTTAGGGTACGGGTGAGGTTACGGCGTAGGGTATAGTTTAGGGTTAGGGTTAGGGTTAGGGTACGGCTTAGGATACGGGTTAGGGTACGGGTGAGGGTACGGCGTAGCATATGTTTTAGGGTTAGGGTTAGGGTACGGCTTAGGGTACGGGTTAGGGTACGGGTGAGGGTACGGTGTAGGTTATGGGTTAGGGTTAGGGTTAGGGTTAGGGTTAGTTTTAGGGTTAGGGATTGGTTTAGGGTACGGGTTAGGATTAGCATACGTGTTCGGGTTAGGGTTTTGGTTAGGGTTAGGGTACGCGTTAGGGTTAGGGTATGGGTTAGGTTTAGGGTACACTTTAGGATTAGGGTATTTATTAAACCTATCCCACTCTCTAGATACCACTTAGCACGTAAAGGATTATTATTTGGGGTTCAGCCATGGAGAAGATTTTAGTCACTAGGATAAGATAAAGAATAAACACATTATAAAAAAATCACATAAGGTTTTCTTTTTAACCTGTTCCTTAAAACACTAGTGTTTAGGAAATCTAATGGAGGCAAAAGCAGTAAAGGGTAGTTTAGGGTTAGGGTTAGGGTTAGGGTTAGGGGAGGGCTTAGGATACCGGTGAGGGTACTGGTGAGGGTACTGCGTAGGTTATTGGTTAGGGTTAGGGTACGGCTTAGGATACGGGTTAGGATATGGGTTAGGTTACGGCGTTGGGTATGGGTGAGGGTTAGGGTTAGGGTTAGGGTAAGGCTTTGGGTACGGGTTAGGGTAAGGGTGAGGGTACGGCATAGGGTAGAGGTTAGGGTTAGGTTTAGGGTTAGGGTACGGCTTAGGATACGGGTTAGGGTATGGGTGAGGGTACGGCGTAGCGTATGGGTTAGGGTTAGGGTTAGGGTTAGGGTTAGTTTTAGGGTTAGGGATTGGTTTAGGGTACGGGTGAGGATTAGCGTACGTGTTAGGGTTAGGGTTTGGGTTAGGGTTAGGGTACGCATTAGGGTTAGGGTTAGGGTACACGTTAGGATTAGGGTATTTATTAAACCTATCCCACTCTCTAGATACCACTTAGCACGTAAAGGAATATTATTTAGGGTCCAGCCATGGAGAAGATTTTCGTTACTAGGATAAGATAAAGAATAAACACATTATAAAAAAATCACATAAGGTTTTCTTTTTAACCTGTTCCTTAAAACACTAGTGTTTAGGAAATCTAATGGAGGCAAAAGCAGTAAAGGGTAGTTTAGGGTTAGGGTTAGGGTTAGGGTTAGGGTAGGGCTTAGGTTACGGGTGAGGTTACTGGTGAGGGTACTGCGTAGGTTATTGGTTAGGGTTAGGGTACGGCTTAGGATACGGGTTAGGATATGGGTTAGGTTACGGCGTTGGGTATGGGTGAGGGTTAGGGTTAGGGTTAGGGTAAGGCTTTGGGTACGGGTTAGGGTACGGGTGAGGGTACGGCGTAGGGTAGAGGTTAGGGGTAGGTTTAGGATTAGGGTACGGCTTAGGATACGGGTTAGGGTATGGGTGAGGGTACGGCGTAGCGTATGGGTTAGGGTTAGGGTTAGGGTTAGGGTTAGTTTTAGGGTTAGGGATTGGTTTAGGGTACGGGTTAGGATTAGCGTATGTGTTAAGGTTAGGCTTTGGGTTAGGGTTAGGGTACGGCTTAGGATACGGGTTAGGGTACGGGTGAGGGTACGGCGTAGCATATGTTTTAGGGTTAGGGTTAGGGTACGGCTTAGGGTACGGGTTAGGGTACGGGTGAGGGTACGGTGTAGGTTATGGGTTAGGGTTAGGGTTAGGGTTAGGGTTAGTTTTAGGGTTAGGGATTGGTTTAGGGTACGGGTTAGGATTAGCATACGTGTTCGGGTTAGGGTTTTGGTTAGGGTTAGGGTACGCGTTAGGGTTAGGGTATGGGTTAGGTTTAGGGTACACTTTAGGATTAGGGTATTTATTAAACCTATCCCACTCTCTAGATACCACTTAGCACGTAAAGGATTATTATTTGGGGTTCAGCCATGGAGAAGATTTTAGTCACTAGGATAAGATAAAGAATAAACACATTATAAAAAAATCACATAAGGTTTTCTTTTTAACCTGTTCCTTAAAACACTAGTGTTTAGGAAATCTAATGGAGGCAAAAGCAGTAAAGGGTAGTTTAGGGTTAGGGTTAGGGTTAGGGTTAGGGGAGGGCTTAGGATACCGGTGAGGGTACTGGTGAGGGTACTGCGTAGGTTATTGGTTAGGGTTAGGGTACGGCTTAGGATACGGGTTAGGATATGGGTTAGGTTACGGCGTTGGGTATGGGTGAGGGTTAGGGTTAGGGTTAGGGTACGGCTTAGGATACGGGTTAGGGTACGGGTGAGGGTACGGCGTAGGTTATGGGTTAGGGTTAGGGTTAGTGTTAGGGTTATGGTACGGCTTAGGTTATGGGATAGGGTACAGGTGAGGGTATGGCATAGGGTAGGTGTTAGGGTTAGGGTTAGGGTTAGGGTTAGGGTTAGGGTACGGCTTAGGGCACGGGTGAGGCTATGGGTGAGGATAATGCGTAGGGTATTGGTTAGGGTTAGGGTACGGCTTAGGATACGGGTTAGGGTACGTGTTAGGGTATGGCGTACGGTATGGGTTAGGGTTAGGGTTAGGGTTAGGGTTAGGGTTAGGGTTAGGGTACGGCTTAGGGTACGGGTTAGGGTACGGGTGAGGTTACGGCGTAGGGTATAGTTTAGGGTTAGTGTTAGGGTTAGGGTACGGCTTAGGATACGGGTTAGGGTACGGATGAGGGTACGGCGTAGCATATGGTTTAGGGTTAGGGTTAGGGTACGGCTTAGGGTATGGGTTAGGGTACGGGTGAGGGTACGGTGTAGGTTATGGGTTAGGGTTAGGGTTAGGGTTAGGGTTAGTTTTAGGGTTAGGGATTGGTTTAGGGTACGGGTTAGGATTAGCATACGTGTTCGGGTTAGGGTTTTGGTTAGGGTTAGGGTACGCGTTAGGGTTAGGGTATGGGTTAGGTTTAGGGTACACTTTAGGATTAGGGTATTTATTAAACCTATCCCACTCTCTAGATACCACTTAGCACGTAAAGGAATATTATTTGGGGTTCAGCCATGGAGAAGATTTTAGTCACTAGGATAAGATAAAGAATAAACACATTATAAAAAAATCACATAAGGTTTTCTTTTTAACCTGTTCCTTAAAACACTAGTGTTTAGGAAATCTAATGGAGGCAAAAGCAGTAAAGGGTAGTTTAGGGTTAGGGTTAGGGTTAGGGTTAGGGTAGGGCTTAGGATACCGGTGAGGGTACTGGTGAGGGTACTGCGTAGGTTATTGGTTAGGGTTAGGGTACGGCTTAGGATACGGGTTAGGATATGGGTTAGGTTACGGCGTTGGGTATGGGTGAGGGTTAGGGTTAGGGTTAGGGTAAGGCTTTGGGTACGGGTTAGGGTACGGGTGAGGGTGCGGCGTAGGGTAGAGGTTAGGGTTAGGTTTAGGGTTAGGGTACGGCTTAGGATACGGGTTAGGGTATGGGTGAGGGTACGGCGTAGCGTATGGGTTAGGGTTAGGGTTAGGGTTAGGGTTAGTTTTAGGGTTAGGGATTGGTTTAGGGTACGGGTGAGGATTAGCGTACGTGTTAGGGTTAGGGTTTGGGTTAGGGTTAGGGTACACGTTAGGATTAGGGTATTTATTAAACCTATCCCACTCTCTAGATACCACTTAGCACGTAAAGGAATATTATTTAGGGTCCAGCCATGGAGAAGATTTTCGTTACTAGGATAAGATAAAGAATAAACACATTATAAAAAAATCACATTAGGATTTTCTTTTTAACCTGTTCCTTAAAACACTAGTGCTTAGGAAATCTAATGGAGGCAAAAGCAGTCAAGGGTAGTTTAGGGTTAGGGTTAGGGTTAGGGTTAGTGTTAGGGTTAGGGTACGGCTTAGGGTATGGGATAGGGTATGGGTGAGGGTACGGCATAGGGTAGGGTTTAGGGTTAGGGTTAGTGTTAGGGTTAGGGTATGGCTTAGGGTACGGGTGAGGGTACGGGTGAGGGTACTGCGTAGGGTATTGGTTAGGGTTAGGGTACGGCTTAGGATACGTGTTAGGGTACGGGTTAGGGTACGGCGTAGAGTGTGGGTTAAGGTTAGGGTTAGTGTTAGGGTTAGGGTTACGGTACGTCTTAGGGTATGTGTTAGGGTACGGGTGAGGGTACGGCGTAGGTTATGGGTTAGGGTTAGGGTTAGGGTTAGGGTTAGGGTTAGGGTACGGCTTAGGATACGGGTTAGGGTACGGGTGAGGGTACGGCGTAGGTTATGGGTTAGGGTTAGGGTTAGTGTTAGGGTTATGGTACGGCTTAAGTTATGGGATAGGGTACAGGTGAGGGTATGGCATAGGGTAGGGGTTAGGGTTAGGGTTAGGGTTAGGGTTAGGGTTAGGGTACGGCTTAGGGTACGGGTGAGGCTATGGGTGAGGATACTGCGTAGGGTATTGGTTAGGGTTAGGGTACGGCTTAGGATACGGGTTAGGGTACGTGTTAGGGTATGGCGTACGGTATGGGTTAGGGTTAGGGTTAGGGTTAGGGTTAGGGTACGGCTTAGGGTACGGGTTAGGGTACGGGTGAGGTTACGGCGTAGGGTATAGTTTAGGGTTAGGGTTAGGGTTAGGGTACGGCTTAGGATACGGGTTAGGGTACGGGTGAGGGTACGGCGTAGCATATGTTTTAGGGTTAGGGTTAGGGTACGGCTTAGGGTACGGGTTAGGGTACGGGTGAGGGTACGGTGTAGGTTATGGGTTAGGGTTAGGGTTAGGGTTAGGGTTAGTTTTAGGGTTAGGGATTGGTTTAGGGTACGGGTTAGGATTAGCATACGTGTTCGGGTTAGGGTTTTGGTTAGGGTTAGGGTACGCGTTAGGGTTAGGGTATGGGTTAGGTTTAGGGTACACTTTAGGATTAGGGTATTTATTAAACCTATCCCACTCTCTAGATACCACTTAGCACGTAAAGGATTATTATTTGGGGTTCAGCCATGGAGAAGATTTTAGTCACTAGGATAAGATAAAGAATAAACACATTATAAAAAAATCACATAAGGTTTTCTTTTTAACCTGTTCCTTAAAACACTAGTGTTTAGGAAATCTAATGGAGGCAAAAGCAGTAAAGGGTAGTTTAGGGTTAGGGTTAGGGTTAGGGTTAGGGGAGGGCTTAGGATACCGGTGAGGGTACTGGTGAGGGTACTGCGTAGGTTATTGGTTAGGGTTAGGGTACGGCTTAGGATACGGGTTAGGATATGGGTTAGGTTACGGCGTTGGGTATGGGTGAGGGTTAGGGTTAGGGTTAGGGTAAGGCTTTGGGTACGGGTTAGGGTAAGGGTGAGGGTACGGCATAGGGTAGAGGTTAGGGTTAGGTTTAGGGTTAGGGTACGGCTTAGGATACGGGTTAGGGTATGGGTGAGGGTACGGCGTAGCGTATGGGTTAGGGTTAGGGTTAGGGTTAGGGTTAGTTTTAGGGTTAGGGATTGGTTTAGGGTACGGGTGAGGATTAGCGTACGTGTTAGGGTTAGGGTTTGGGTTAGGGTTAGGGTACGCATTAGGGTTAGGGTTAGGGTACACGTTAGGATTAGGGTATTTATTAAACCTATCCCACTCTCTAGATACCACTTAGCACGTAAAGGAATATTATTTAGGGTCCAGCCATGGAGAAGATTTTCGTTACTAGGATAAGATAAAGAATAAACACATTATAAAAAAATCACATAAGGTTTTCTTTTTAACCTGTTCCTTAAAACACTAGTGTTTAGGAAATCTAATGGAGGCAAAAGCAGTAAAGGGTAGTTTAGGGTTAGGGTTAGGGTTAGGGTTAGGGTAGGGCTTAGGTTACGGGTGAGGTTACTGGTGAGGGTACTGCGTAGGTTATTGGTTAGGGTTAGGGTACGGCTTAGGATACGGGTTAGGATATGGGTTAGGTTACGGCGTTGGGTATGGGTGAGGGTTAGGGTTAGGGTTAGGGTAAGGCTTTGGGTACGGGTTAGGGTACGGGTGAGGGTACGGCGTAGGGTAGAGGTTAGGGGTAGGTTTAGGATTAGGGTACGGCTTAGGATACGGGTTAGGGTATGGGTGAGGGTACGGCGTAGCGTATGGGTTAGGGTTAGGGTTAGGGTTAGGGTTAGTTTTAGGGTTAGGGATTGGTTTAGGGTACGGGTTAGGATTAGCGTATGTGTTAAGGTTAGGCTTTGGGTTAGGGTTAGGGTACGCGTTAGGGTTAGGGTATGGGTTAGGGTTAGGGTACGCGTTAGGATTAGGGTATGGGGTAGGGTTAGGGTACACGTTAGGATTAGGGTATTTATTAAACCTATCCCACTCTCTAGATACCACTTAGCACGTAAAGGAATATTATTAGGGATCCAGCCATGGAGAAGATTTTAGTCACTAGGATAAGATAAAGAATAAACACATTATAAAAAAATCACATTAGGATTTTCTGTTTAACCTATTCCTTAAAACACTAGTGCTTAGGAAATCTAATAGAGGCAAAAGCAATCAAGGGTAGTTTAGGGTTAGGGTTAGGGTTAGGGTTAGTGTTAGGGTTAGGGTATGGCTTAGGGTACGGGTGAGGGTACGGGTGAGGGTACTGCGTAGGGTATTGGTTAGGGTTAGGGTACGGCTTAGGATACGTGTTAGGGTACGGGTTAGTGTATGGCGTAGTGTGTGGGTTAGGGTTAGGGTTAGTGTTAGGGTTAGGGTTACGGTACGTCTTAGGGTACGTGTTAGGGTACGGGTGAGGGTACGGCGTAGGTTATGGGTTAGGGTTAGGGTTAGGGTTAGGGTTAGGGTACGGCTTAGGTTATGGGATAGGGTACAGGTGAGGGTATGGCATAGGGTAGGGGTTAGGGTTAGGTTTAGGGTTAGGGTTAGGGTTAGGGTAGGGCTTAGGGTACGGGTGAGGGTATGGGTGAGGATACTGCGTAGGGTATTGGTTAGGGTTAGGGTATGGCTTAGGATACGGGTTAGGGTACCTGTTAGGGTATGGCGTACGCTATGGGTTAGGGTTAGTGTTAGGGTTAGGGTTAGGGTTAGGGTACGGCTTAGGGTACGGGTTAGGGTATGGGTGAGGTTACGGCGTAGGGTATAGTTTAGGGTTAGGGTTAGGGTTAGGGTACGGCTTAGGGTACGGGTTAGGGTACGGGTGAGGGTATGGCGTAGTGTATAGGTTAGGGTTAGGGTTAGGGTTAGGGTATGGCTTAGGGTACGGGTGAGGGTACGGGTGAGGGTACTGTGTAGGGTATTGGTTATGGTTAGGGTACGGCTTAGAATACGGGTTAGGGTACGGTTTAGGGTACGGCGTAGGGTATGGGTTAGGGTTAGGGTTAGGGTTAGGGTTAGGGTTAGGGTACGGCTTAGGGTACGGGTTAGGGTACGGGTGAGGGTACGGCGGCGTAGTGTATAGGTTAGGGTTAGGGTTAGGGTTAGGGTACGGCTTAGGGTATGGGATAGGGTACGGGTGAGGGTACGGCGTAGGGTAGGGGTTAGGTTTAGGGTTAGGGTTAGTGTTAGGGTTAGGGTACGGCTTAGGGTATGGGATAGGTTACGGTGAGGGTACGGCGTAGGGTAGGTGTTAGGGTTAGGTTTAGGGTTAGTGTTAGGTTTAGGGTACCGCTTAGGGTATGGGATAGGGTATGGCGTAGGGTAGCGGTTAGGATTAGGGTTAGGGTTAGGGTACGGCTTAGGATACGGGTTAGGGTATGGGTGAGGGTGCGGCATAGCGTATGGGTTAGGGTTAGGGTTAGGGTTAGGGTACGGCTTAGGGTACGGGTTAGGGTACGGGTGAGGGTACGGCGTAGGGTAGAGGTTAGGGTAAGGTTTAGGGTTAGTGTACGTCTTAGGCTACGGGTTAGGGTACGGGTGAGGGTACGGCGTAGGGTAAGGTTTAGGGTTAGGGTTAGGGTTAGGGTTAGGGTTAGTTTTAGGGTTAGGGTTTGGTTTAGGGTACGGGTTAGGATTAGCGTACGTGTTAGGGTTAGGTTTTGGGTTAGGGTTAGGGTACGCGTTAGGGTTAGGGTATGGGTTAGGGTTAGGGTACACGTTAGGATTAGGGTATTTATTAAACCTATCCCACTCTCTAGATACCAATTAGCACGTAAAGGAATATTATTAGGGATCCAGCCATGGAGAAGATTTTAGTCACTAGGATAAGATAAAGAATAAACACATTATAAAAAAATCACATTAGGATTTTCTTTTTAAGCTGTTCCTTAAAACACTAGTGCTTAGGAAATCTAATAGAGGCAAAAGCCATCAAGGGTAGTTTAGGGTTAGGGTTAGGGTTAGGGTTAGTGTTAGGGTTAGGGTACGGCTTAGGGTATGGGATAGGGTACGGGTGAGGGTACGGCGTAGGGTAGGGGTTAGGTTTAGGGTTAGGGTTATGGTTAGGGTATGGTTTAGGGTACGGGTGAGGGTACGGGTGAGGGTACTGCGTAGGGTATTGGTTAGGGTTAGGGTACGGCTTAGGATACGTGTTAGGGTACGGGTTAGGGTACGGCGTAGAGTGTGGGTTAGGGTTAGGGTTAGTGTTAGGGTTAGGGTTACGGTACGTCTTAGGGTACGTGTTAGGGTACGGGTGAGGGTACGGCGTAGGTTATGGGTTAGGGTTAGGGTTAGGGTTAGGGTTAGGGTATGGCTTAGGATACGGGTTAGGGTACGGGTGAGGGTACGGCGTAGGTTATGGGTTAGGGTTAGGGTTAGTGTTAGGGTTATGGTACGGCTTAGGTTATGGGATAGGGTACAGCTGAGGGTATGGCATAGGGTAGGGGTTAGGGTTAGGGTTAGGGTTAGGGTATGGCTTAGGGTACGGGTGAGGGTATGGGTGAGGATACTGCGTAGGATATTGGTTAGGGTTAGGGTACGGCTTAGGATACGGGTTAGGGTACGTGTTAGGGTATGGCGTACGGTATGGGTTAGGGTTAGGGTCAGGGTTAGGGTTAGGGTTAGGGTTAGGGTACGGCTTAGGGTACGGGTTAGGGTACGGGTGAGGTTACGGCGTAGGGTATAGTTTAGGGTTAGGGTTAGGGTTAGTTTTAGGGTTAGGGATTGGTTTAGGGTACGGGTTAGGATTAGCATACCTGTTCGGGTTAGGGTTTTGGTTAGGGTTAGGGTACGCGTTAGGGTTAGGGTATGGGTTAGGTTTAGGGTACACTTTAGGATTAGGGTATTTATTAAACCTATCCCACTCTCTAGATACCACTTAGCACGTAAAGGAATATTATTTGGGGTTCAGCCATGGAGAAGATTTTAGTCACTAGGATAAGATAAAGAATAAACACATTATAAAAAAATCACATAAGGTTTTCTTTTTAACCTGTTCCTTAAAACACTAGTGTTTAGGAAATCTAATGGAGGCAAAAGCAGTAAAGGGTATTTTAGGGTTAGGGTTAGGGTTAGGGTTAGGGTAGGGCTTAGGATACGGGTGAGGGTACTGGTGAGGGTACTGCGTAGGTTATTGGTTAGGGTTAGGGTACGGCTTAGGATACGGGTTAGGATATGGGTTAGGTTACGGCATTGGGTATGGGTGAGTGTTAGGGGTAGGGTTAGGGTAAGGCTTTGGGTACGGGTTAGGGTACGGGGGAGGGTACGGCGTCGGGTAGAGGTTAGGGTTAGGTTTAGGATTAGGGTACGGCTTAGGATACGGGTTAGGGTATGGGTGAGGGTACGGCGTAGCGTATGGGTTAGGGTTAGGGTTAGGGTTAGGGTTAGTTTTAGGGTTAGGGATTGGTTTAGGGTACGGGTTAGGATTAGCGTACGTGTTAGGGTTAGGGTTTGGGTTAGAGTTAGGGTATGCATTAGGGTTAGGGTATGGGTTAGGGTTAGGGTACACGTTAGGATTAGGGTATTTATTAAACCTATCCCACTCTCTAGATACCACTTAGCACGTAAAGGAATATTATTTAGGGTCCAGCCATGGAGAATATTTTCGTCACTAGGATAAGATAAAGAATAAACACATTATAAAAAAATCACATTAGGATTTTCTTTTTAACCTGTTCCTTAAAACACTAGTGCTTAGGAAATCTAATGGAGGCAAAAGCAGTCAAGGGTAGTTTAGGGTTAGGGTTAGGGTTAGGGTTAGTGTTAGGGTTAGGGTACGGCTTAGGGTATGGGATAGGGTATGGGTGAGGGTACGGCATAGGGTAGGGTTTAGGGTTAGGGTTAGTGTTAGGGTTAGGGTTAGGGTATGGCTTAGGGTACGGGTGAGGGTACTGTGTAGGTCATTGGTTAGGGTTAGGTTAAGGCTTAGGATACAGGTTATTGTATGGGTTAGGGTACGGCGCAGGGTATGGGTAAGGGTTAGGGTTAGGGTTAGGGTTAGAGTTAGGGTACGGCTTAGGGTACGGGTTAGGGTACGGGTGAGGGTACGGCGTAGTGTATAGGTTAGGGTTAGGGTTAGGGTACGGCTTTGGGTACGGGTTAGGTTACGGGTGAGGGTACGGCCTAGGGTATGGGTTAGGGTTAGGGTTAGGGTTAGTGTTAGTGTTAGGGTTAGGGTACGGCTTAGCGTATGGGATAGGGTACGGGTGAGGGTACGGCGTAGGGTAGGGGTTAGGGTTAGAGTTAGGGTTAGGGTTGGGGTTAGGGTACGGCTTAGGGTACGGGTGAGGGTACGGGTGAGGGTACTGCGTAGGGTATTGGTTAGGGTTAGGATACGGCTTAGGATACGGGTTAGGGTACGGGTTAGGGTATGGCGTAGGGTATGGGTTAGAGTTAGGGTTAGGGTTAAGGTTAGGGTTAGGGTACGGGTTAGGGTACGGGTTAGGGTATGGCGTAGGGTATGGGTTAGGGTTAGGGTTAGGGTTAGGGTTAGGGTTAGGGTACGGCTTAGGATACGGGTTAGGGTACGGGTGAGGGTACGGCGTAGCGTATGGGTTAGGGTTAGGGTTAGGGTACGTCTTAGGGTACGGGTTAGGGGACGGGTGAGGGTACGGCGTAGGGTAAGGTTTAGGGTTAGGGTTAGGGTTAGGGTTAGTTTTAGGGTTAGGGATTGGTTTAGGGTACGGGTTAGGATTAGCGTACGTGTTAGGGTTAGGTTTTCGGTTAGGGTTAGGGTATGCGTTAGGGTTAGGGTATGGGTTAGGGTTAGGGTACACGTTAGGATTAGGGTATTTATTAAACCTATCCCACTCTCTAGATACCACTTAGCACGTAAAGGAATATTATTAGGGATCCAGCCATGGAGAAGATTTTAGTCACTAGGATAAGATAAAGAATAAACACATTATAAAAAAATCACATTAGGATTTTCTTTTTAACCTGTTCCTTAAAACACTAGTGTTTAGGAAATCTAATACAGGCAAAAGCAATCAAGGGTAGTTTAGGGTTAGGGTTAGGGTTAGGGTTAGTGTTAGGGTTAGGGTACGGCTTAGGGTATGGGATAGGGTACGGGTGAGGGTACGGCGTAGGGTAGGGGTTAGGGTTACGGTTAGGGTTAGGGTTAGGGTATGGCTTAGGGTACGGGTGAGGGTACGGGTGAGGGTACTGCATAGGGTATTGGTTAGGGTTAGGGTACGGCTTAGGATACGTGTTAGGGTACGGGTTAGGGTACGGCGTAGAGTGTGGGTTAAGGTTAGGGTTAGTGTTAGGGTTAGGGTTACGGTACGTCTTAGGGTATGTGTTAGGGTAGGGGTGAGGGTACGGCGTAGGTTATGGGTTAGGGTTAGGGTTAGGGTTAGGGTTAGGGTACGGCTTAGGATACGGGTTAGGGTACGGGTGAGGGTACGGCGTAGGGTATGGGTTAGGGTTAGGGTTAGTGTTAGGGTTATGGTACGGCTTAGGTTATGGGATAGGGTACAGGTGAGGGTATGGCATAGGGTAGGGGTTAGGGTTAGGGTTAGGGTTAGGGTTAGGGTTAGGGTACGGCTTAGGGTACGGGTGAGGCTATGGGTGAGGATACTGCGTAGGGTATTGGTTAGGGTTAGGGTACGGCTTAGGATACGGGTTAGGGTACGTGTTAGGGTATGGCGTACGGTATGGGTTAGGGTTAGGGTTAGGGTTAGGGTTAGGGTTAGGGTTAGGGTACGGCTTAGGGTACGGGTTAGGGTACGGGTGAGGTTACGGCGTAGGGTATAGTTTAGGGTTAGGGTTAGGGTTAGGGTACGGCTTAGGATACGGGTTAGGGTACGGGTGAGGGTACGGCGTAGCATATGTTTTAGGGTTAGGGTTAGGGTACGGCTTAGGGTACGGGTTAGGGTACGGGTGAGGGTACGGTGTAGGTTATGGGTTAGGGTTAGGGTTAGGGTTAGGGTTAGTTTTAGGGTTAGGGATTGGTTTAGGGTACGGGTTAGGATTAGCATACGTGTTCGGGTTAGGGTTTTGGTTAGGGTTAGGGTACGCGTTAGGGTTAGGGTATGGGTTAGGTTTAGGGTACACTTTAGGATTAGGGTATTTATTAAACCTATCCCACTCTCTAGATACCACTTAGCACGTAAAGGAATATTATTTGGGGTTCAGCCATGGAGAAGATTTTAGTCACTAGGATAAGATAAAGAATAAACACATTATAAAAAAATCACATAAGGTTTTCTTTTTAACCTGTTCCTTAAAACACTAGTGTTTAGGAAATCTAATGGAGGCAAAAGCAGTAAAGGGTAGTTTAGGGTTAGGGTTAGGGTTAGGGTTAGGGGAGGGCTTAGGATACCGGTGAGGGTACTGGTGAGGGTACTGCGTAGGTTATTGGTTAGGGTTAGGGTACGGCTTAGGATACGGGTTAGGATATGAGTTAGGTTACGGCGTTGGGTATGGGTGAGGGTTAGGGTTAGGGTTAGGGTAAGGCTTTGGGTACGGGTTAGGGTACGGGTGAGGGTACGGCGTAGGGTAGAGGTTAGGGTTAGGTTTAGGGTTAGGGTACGGCTTAGGATACGGGTTAGGGTATGGGTGAGGGTACGGCGTAGCGTATGGGTTAGGGTTAGGGTTAGGGTTAGGGTTAGTTTTAGGGTTAGGGATTGGTTTAGGGTACGGGTGAGGATTAGCGTACGTGTTAGGGTTAGGGTTTGGGTTAGGGTTAGGGTACGCATTAGGGTTAGGGTTAGGGTACACGTTAGGATTAGGGTATTTATTAAACCTATCCCACTCTCTAGATACCACTTAGCACGTAAAGGAATATTATTTAGGGTCCAGCCATGGAGAAGATTTTCGTTACTAGGATAAGATAAAGAATAAACACATTATAAAAAAATCACATTAGGATTTTCTTTTTAACCTGTTCCTTAAAACACTAGTGCTTAGGAAATCTAATGGAGGCAAAAGCAGTCAAGGGTAGTTTAGGGTTAGGGTTAGGGTTAGGGTTAGTGTTAGGGTTAGGGTACGGCTTAGGGTATGGGATAGGGTATGGGTGAGGGTACGGCATAGGGTAGGGTTTAGGGTTAGGGTTAGTGTTAGGGTTAGGGTTAGGGTATGGCTTAGGGTACGGGTGAGGGTACTGTGTAGGTCATTGGTTAGGGTTAGGTTAAGGCTTAGGATACAGGTTATTGTATGGGTTAGGGTACGGCGCAGGGTATGGGTAAGGGTTAGGGTTAGGGTTAGGGTTAGAGTTAGGGTACGGCTTAGGGTACGGGTTAGGGTACGGGTGAGGGTACGGCGTAGTGTATAGTTTAGGGTTAGGGTTAGGGTACGGCTTAGGGTACGGGTTAGGTTACGGGTGAGGGTACGGCGTAGGGTATGGGTTAGGGTTAGGGTTAGGGTTAGTGTTAGTGTTAGGGTTAGGGTACGGCTTAGCGTATGGGATAGGGTACGGGTGAGGGTACGGCGTAGGGTAGGGGTTAGGGTTAGAGTTAGGGTTAGGGTTGGGGTTAGGGTACGGCTTAGGGTACGGGTGAGGGTACGGGTGAGGGTACTGCGTAGGGTATTGGTTAGGGTTAGGATACGGCTTAGGATACGGGTTAGGGTACGGGTTAGGGTATGGCATAGGGTATGGGTTAGGGTTAGGGTTAGGGTTAGGGTACGGCTTAGGATACGGGTTAGGGTACGGGTGAGGGTACGGCGTAGCGTATGGGTTAGGGTTAGGGTTAGGGTACGTCTTAGGGTACGGGTTAGGGTACGGGTGAGGGTACGGCGTAGGGTAAGGTTTAGGGTTAGGGTTAGGGTTAGGGTTAGTTTTAGGGTTAGGGATTGGTTTAGGGTACGGGTTAGGATTAGCGTACGTGTTAGGGTTAGGTTTTCGGTTAGGGTTAGGGTACGCGTTAGGGTTAGGGTATGGGTTAGAGTTAGGGTACACGTTAGGATTAGGGTATTTATTAAACCTATCCCACTCTCTAGATACCACTTAGCACGTAAAGGAATATTATTAGGGATCCAGCCATGGAGAAGATTTTAGTCACTAGGATAAGATAAAGAATAAACACATTATAAAAAAATCACATTAGGATTTTCTTTTTAACCTGTTCCTTAAAACACTAGTGCTTAGGAAATCTAATAGAGGCAAAAGCAATCAAGGGTAGTTTAGGGTTAGGGTTAGGGTTAGGGTTAGTGTTAGGGTTAGGGTACGGCTTAGGGTATGGGATAGGGTACGGGTGAGGGTACGGCGTAGGGTAGGTGTTAGGGTTAGGCTTAGGGCTATGGTTAGGGTATGGCTTAGGGTACGGGTGAGGGTACGGTTGAGGGTACTGCGTAGGGTATTGCTTAGGGTTAGGGTACGGCTTAGGATACGTGTTAGGGTACGGGTTAGGGTACGGCGTAGAGTGTGGGTTAGGGTTAGGGTTAGTGTTAGGGTTAGGGTTACGGTACTTCTTAGGGTACGTGTTAGGGTACGGGTGAGGGTACGGCGTAGGTTATGGGTTAGGGTTAGGGTTAGCGTTAGGGTTAGGGTACGGCTTAGGATACGGGTTAGGGTACGGGTGAGGGTACGGCGTTGGTTATGGGTTAGGGTTAGGGTTAGTGTTAGGGTTATGGTACGGCTTAGGTTATGGGATAGGGTACAGGTGAGGGTATGGCATAGGGTATGGGTTAGGGTTAGGGTTAGGGTTAGGGTTAGGGTTAGGGTACGGCTTAGGGTACGGGTGAGGCTATGGGTGAGGATACTGCGTAGGGTATTGGTTAGGGTTAGGGTACGGCTTAGGATACGGGTTAGGGTACGTGTTAGGGTATGGCGTACGGTATGGGTTAGGGTTAGGGTTAGGGTTAGGGTTAGGGTTAGGGTTAGGGTACGGCTTAGGGTACGGGTTAGGGTACGGGTGAGGTTACGGCGTAGGGTATAGTTTAGGGTTAGGGTTAGGGTTAGGGTACGGCTTAGGGTACGGGTTAGGGTACGGGTGAGGGTACGGTGTAGGTTATGGGTTAGGGTTAGGGTTAGGGTTAGGGTTAGTTTTAGGGTTAGGGATTGGTTTAGGGTACGGGTTAGGATTAGCATACGTGTTCGGGTTAGGGTTTTGGTTAGGGTTAGGGTACGCGTTAGGGTTAGGGTATGGGTTAGGTTTAGGGTACACTTTAGGATTAGGGTATTTATTAAACCTATCCCACTCTCTAGATACCACTTAGCACGTAAAGGAATATTATTTGGGGTTCAGCCATGGAGAAGATTTTAGTCACTAGGATAAGATAAAGAATAAACACATTATAAAAAAATCACATAAGGTTTTCTTTTTAACCTGTTCCTTAAAACACTAGTGTTTAGGAAATCTAATGGAGGCAAAAGCAGTAAAGGGTAGTTTAGGGTTAGGGTTAGGGTTAGGGTTAGGGGAGGGCTTAGGATACCGGTGAGGGTACTGGTGAGGGTACTGCGTAGGTTATTGGTTAGGGTTAGGGTACGGCTTAGGATACGGGTTAGGATATGGGTTAGGTTACGGCGTTGGGTATGGGTGAGGGTTAGGGTTAGGGTTAGGGTAAGGCTTTGGGTACAGGTTAGGGTACGGGTGAGGGTACGGCGTAGGGTAGAGGTTAGGGTTAGGTTTAGGGTTAGGGTACGGCTTAGGATACGGGTTAGGGTATGGGTGAGGGTACGGCGTAGCGTATGGGTTAGGGTTAGGGTTAGGGTTAGGGTTAGTTTTAGGGTTAGGGATTGGTTTAGGGTACGGGTGAGGATTAGCGTACGTGTTAGGGTTAGGGTTTGGGTTAGGGTTAGGGTACGCATTAGGGTTAGGGTTAGGGTACACGTTAGGATTAGGGTATTTATTAAACCTATCCCACTCTCTAGATACCACTTAGCACGTAAAGGAATATTATTTAGGGTCCAGCCATGGAGAAGATTTTCGTTACTAGGATAAGATAAAGAATAAACACATTATAAAAAAATCACATTAGGATTTTCTTTTTAACCTGTTCCTTAAAACACTAGTGCTTAGGAAATCTAATGGAGGCAAAAGCAGTCAAGGGTAGTTTAGGGTTAGGGTTAGGGTTAGGGTTAGGGTTAGTGTTAGGGTTAGGGTACGGCTTAGGGTATGGGATAGGGTATGGGTGAGGGTACGGCATAGGGTAGGGTTTAGGGTTAGGGTTAGTGTTAGGGTTAGGGTTAGGGTATGGCTTAGGGTACGGGTGAGGGTACTGTGTAGGTCATTGGTTAGGGTTAGGTTAAGGCTTAGGATACAGGTTATTGTATGGGTTAGGGTACGGCGCAGGGTATGGGTAAGGGTTAGGGTTAGGGTTAGGGTTAGAGTTAGGGTACGGCTTAGGGTACGGGTTAGGGTACGGGTGAGGGTACGGCGTAGTGTATAGGTTAGGGTTAGGGTTAGGGTACGGCTTTGGGTACGGGTTAGGTTACGGGTGAGGGTACGGCGTAGGGTATGGGTTAGGGTTAGGGTTAGGGTTAGTGTTAGTGTTAGGGTTAGGGTACGGCTTAGCGTATGGGATAGGGTACGGGTGAGGGTACGGCGTAGGGTAGGGGTTAGGGTTAGAGTTAGGGTTAGGGTTGGGGTTAGGGTACGGCTTAGGGTACGAGTGAGGGTACGGGTGAGGGTACTGCGTAGGGTATTGGTTAGGGTTAGGATACGGCTTAGGATACGGGTTAGGGTACGGGTTAGGGTATGGCATAGGGTATGGGTTAGGGTTAGGGTTAGGGTTAGGGTTAGGGTTAGGGTACGGCTTAGGATACGGGTTAGGGTACGGCTGAGGGTACGGCGTAGCGTATGGGTTAGGGTTAGGGTTAGGGTACGTCTTAGGGTACGGGTTAGGGTACGGGTGAGGGTACGGCGTAGGGTAAGGTTTAGGGTTAGGGTTAGGGTTAGGGTTAGTTTTAGGGTTAGGGATTGGTTTAGGGTACGGGTTAGGATTAGCGTACGTGTTAGGGTTAGGTTTTCGGTTAGGGTTAGGGTACGCGTTAGGGTTAGGGTATGGGTTAGAGTTAGGGTACACGTTAGGATTAGGGTATTTATTAAACCTATCCCACTCTCTAGATACCACTTAGCACGTAAAGGAATATTATTAGGGATCCAGCCATGGAGAAGATTTTAGTCACTAGGATAAGATAAAGAATAAACACATTATAAAAAAATCACATTAGGATTTTCTTTTTAACCTGTTCCTTAAAACACTAGTGCTTAGGAAATCTAATAGAGGCAAAAGCAATCAAGGGTAGTTTAGGGTTAGGGTTAGGGTTAGGGTTAGTGTTAGGGTTAGGGTACGGCTTAGGGTATGGGATAGGGTACGGGTGAGGGTACGGCGTAGGGTAGGTGTTAGGGTTAGGCTTAGGGCTATGGTTAGGGTATGGCTTAGGGTACGGGTGAGGGTACGGTTGAGGGTACTGCGTAGGGTATTGCTTAGGGTTAGGGTACGGCTTAGGATACGTGTTAGGGTACGGGTTAGGGTACGGCGTAGAGTGTGGGTTAGGGTTAGGGTTAGTGTTAGGGTTAGGGTTACGGTACTTCTTAGGGTACGTGTTAGGGTACGGGTGAGGGTACGGCGTAGGTTATGGGTTAGGGTTAGGGTTAGCGTTAGGGTTAGGGTACGGCTTAGGATACGGGTTAGGGTACGGGTGAGGGTACGGCGTTGGTTATGGGTTAGGGTTAGGGTTAGTGTTAGGGTTATGGTACGGCTTAGGTTATGGGATAGGGTACAGGTGAGGGTATGGCATAGGGTATGGGTTAGGGTTAGGGTTAGGGTTAGGGTTAGGGTTAGGGTACGGCTTAGGGTACGGGTGAGGCTATGGGTGAGGATACTGCGTAGGGTATTGGTTAGGGTTAGGGTACGGCTTAGGATACGGGTTAGGGTACGTGTTAGGGTATGGCGTACGGTATGGGTTAGGGTTAGGGTTAGGGTTAGGGTTAGGGTTAGGGTTAGGGTACGGCTTAGGGTACGGGTTAGGGTACTGGTGAGGTTACGGCGTAGGGTATAGTTTAGGGTTAGGGTTAGGGTTAGGGTACGGCTTAGGGTACGGGTTAGGGTACGGGTGAGGGTACGGTGTAGGTTATGGGTTAGGGTTAGGGTTAGGGTTAGGGTTAGTTTTAGGGTTAGGGATTGGTTTAGGGTACGGGTTAGGATTAGCATACGTGTTCGGGTTAGGGTTTTGGTTAGGGTTAGGGTACGCGTTAGGGTTAGGGTATGGGTTAGGTTTAGGGTACACTTTAGGATTAGGGTATTTATTAAACCTATCCCACTCTCTAGATACCACTTAGCACGTAAAGGAATATTATTTGGGGTTCAGCCATGGAGAAGATTTTAGTCACTAGGATAAGATAAAGAATAAACACATTATAAAAAAATCACATAAGGTTTTCTTTTTAACCTGTTCCTTAAAACACTAGTGTTTAGGAAATCTAATGGAGGCAAAAGCAGTAAAGGGTAGTTTAGGGTTAGGGTTAGGGTTAGGGTTAGGGGAGGGCTTAGGATACCGGTGAGGGTACTGGTGAGGGTACTGCGTAGGTTATTGGTTAGGGTTAGGGTACGGCTTAGGATACGGGTTAGGATATGGGTTAGGTTACGGCGTTGGGTATGGGTGAGGGTTAGGGTTAGGGTTAGGGTAAGGCTTTGGGTACAGGTTAGGGTACGGGTGAGGGTACGGCGTAGGGTAGAGGTTAGGGTTAGGTTTAGGGTTAGGGTACGGCTTAGGATACGGGTTAGGGTATGGGTGAGGGTACGGCGTAGCGTATGGGTTAGGGTTAGGGTTAGGGTTAGGGTTAGTTTTAGGGTTAGGGATTGGTTTAGGGTACGGGTGAGGATTAGCGTACGTGTTAGGGTTAGGGTTTGGGTTAGGGTTAGGGTACGCATTAGGGTTAGGGTTAGGGTACACGTTAGGATTAGGGTATTTATTAAACCTATCCCACTCTCTAGATACCACTTAGCACGTAAAGGAATATTATTTAGGGTCCAGCCATGGAGAAGATTTTCGTTACTAGGATAAGATAAAGAATAAACACATTATAAAAAAATCACATTAGGATTTTCTTTTTAACCTGTTCCTTAAAACACTAGTGCTTAGGAAATCTAATGGAGGCAAAAGCAGTCAAGGGTAGTTTAGGGTTAGGGTTAGGGTTAGGGTTAGGGTTAGTGTTAGGGTTAGGGTACGGCTTAGGGTATGGGATAGGGTATGGGTGAGGGTACGGCATAGGGTAGGGTTTAGGGTTAGGGTTAGTGTTAGGGTTAGGGTTAGGGTATGGCTTAGGGTACGGGTGAGGGTACTGTGTAGGTCATTGGTTAGGGTTAGGTTAAGGCTTAGGATACAGGTTATTGTATGGGTTAGGGTACGGCGCAGGGTATGGGTAAGGGTTAGGGTTAGGGTTAGGGTTAGAGTTAGGGTACGGCTTAGGGTACGGGTTAGGGTACGGGTGAGGGTACGGCGTAGTGTATAGGTTAGGGTTAGGGTTAGGGTACGGCTTTGGGTACGGGTTAGGTTACGGGTGAGGGTACGGCGTAGGGTATGGGTTAGGGTTAGGGTTAGGGTTAGTGTTAGTGTTAGGGTTAGGGTACGGCTTAGCGTATGGGATAGGGTACGGGTGAGGGTACGGCGTAGGGTAGGGGTTAGGGTTAGAGTTAGGGTTAGGGTTGGGGTTAGGGTACGGCTTAGGGTACGGGTGAGGGTACGGGTGAGGGTACTGCGTAGGGTATTGGTTAGGGTTAGGATACGGCTTAGGATACGGGTTAGGGTACGGGTTAGGGTATGGCATAGGGTATGGGTTAGGGTTAGGGTTAGGGTTAGGGTTAGGGTTAGGGTACGGCTTAGGATACGGGTTAGGGTACGGCTGAGGGTACGGCGTAGCGTATGGGTTAGGGTTAGGGTTAGGGTAAGTCTTAGGGTACGGGTTAGGGTACGGGTGAGGGTACGGCGTAGGGTAAGGTTTAGGGTTAGGGTTAGGGTTAGGGTTAGTTTTAGGGTTAGGGATTGGTTTAGGGTACGGGTTAGGATTAGCGTACGTGTTAGGGTTAGGTTTTCGGTTAGGGTTAGGGTACGCGTTAGGGTTAGGGTATGGGTTAGGGTTAGGGTACACGTTAGGATTAGGGTATTTATTAAACCTATCCCACTCTCTAGATACCACTTAGCACGTAAAGGAATATTATTAGGGATCCAGCCATGGAGAAGATTTTAGTCACTAGGATAAGATAAAGAATAAACACATTATAAAAAAATCACATTAGGATTTTCTTTTTAACCTGTTCCTTAAAACACTAGTGCTTGGGAAATCTAATAGAGGCAAAAGCAATCAAGGGTAGTTTAGGGTTAGGGTTAGGGTTAGGGTTAGTGTTAGGGTTAGGGTACGGCTTAGGGTATGGGTTAGGGTACGGCTTAGGGTATGGGATAGGGTACGGGTGAGGGTACGGGTGAGGGTACTGCGTAGGGTATTGCTTAGGGTTAGGGTACGGCTTAGGATACGTGTTAGGGTACGGGTTAGGGTACGGCGTAGAGTGTGGGTTAGGGTTAGGGTTAGTGTTAGGGTTAGGGTTACGGTACTTCTTAGGGTACGTGTTAGGGTACGGGTGAGGGTACGGCGTAGGTTATGGGTTAGGGTTAGGGTTAGGGTTAGGGTTAGGGTACGGCTTAGGATACGGGTTAGGGTACGGGTGAGGGTACGGCGTAGGTTATGGGTTAGGGTTAGGGTTAGTGTTAGGGTTATGGTACGGCTTAGGTTATGGGATAGGGTACAGGTGAGGGTATGGCATAGGGTAGGTGTTAGGGTTAGGGTTAGGGTTAGGGTTAGGGTTAGGGTACGGCTTAGGGCACGGGTGAGGCTATGGGTGAGGATACTGCGTAGGGTATTGGTTAGGGTTAGGGTACGGCTTAGGATACGGGTTAGGGTACGTGTTAGGGTATGGCGTACGGTATGGGTTAGGGTTAGGGTTAGGGTTAGGGTTAGGGTTAGGGTTAGGGTACGGCTTAGGGTACGGGTTAGGGTACGGGTGAGGTTACGGCGTAGGGTATAGTTTAGGGTTAGTGTTAGGGTTAGGGTACGGCTTAGGATACGGGTTAGGGTACGGGTGAGGGTACGGCGTACCATATGGTTTAGGGTTAGGGTTAGGGTACGGCTTAGGGTACGGGTTAGGGTACGGGTGAGGGTACGGTGTAGGTTATGGGTTAGGGTTAGGGTTAGGGTTAGGGTTAGTTTTAGGGTTAGGGATTGGTTTAGGGTACGGGTTAGGATTAGCATACGTGTTCGGGTTAGGGTTTTGGTTAGGGTTAGGGTACGCGTTAGGGTTAGGGTATGGGTTAGGTTTAGGGTACACTTTAGGATTAGGGTATTTATTAAACCTATCCCACTCTCTAGATACCACTTAGCACGTAAAGGAATATTATTTGGGGTTCAGCCATGGAGAAGATTTTAGTCACTAGGATAAGATAAAGAATAAACACATTATAAAAAAATCACATAAGGTTTTCTTTTTAACCTGTTCCTTAAAACACTAGTGTTTAGGAAATCTAATGGAGGCAAAAGCAGTAAAGGGTAGTTTAGGGTTAGGGTTAGGGTTAGGGTTAGGGTAGGGCTTAGGATACCGGTGAGGGTACTGGTGAGGGTACTGCGTAGGTTATTGGTTAGGGTTAGGGTACGGCTTAGGATACGGGTTAGGATATGGGTTAGGTTACGGCGTTGGGTATGGGTGAGGATTAGGGTTAGGGTTAGGGTAAGGCTTTGGGTACGGGTTAGGGTACGGGTGAGGGTGCGGCGTAGGGTAGAGGTTAGGGTTAGGTTTAGGGTTAGGGTACGGCTTAGGATACGGGTTAGGGTATGGGTGAGGGTACGGCGTAGCGTATGGGTTAGGGTTAGGGTTAGGGTTAGGGTTAGTTTTAGGGTTAGGGATTGGTTTAGGGTACGGGTGAGGATTAGCGTACGTGTTAGGGTTAGGGTTTGGGTTAGGGTTAGGGTACACGTTAGGATTAGGGTATTTATTAAACCTATCCCACTCTCTAGATACCACTTAGCACGTAAAGGAATATTATTTAGGGTCCAGCCATGGAGAAGATTTTCGTTACTAGGATAAGATAAAGAATAAACACATTATAAAAAAATCACATTAGGATTTTCTTTTTAACCTGTTCCTTAAAACACTAGTGCTTAGGAAATCTAATGGAGGCAAAAGCAGTCAAGGGTAGTTTAGGGTTAGGGTTAGGGTTAGGGTTAGTGTTAGGGTTAGGGTACGGCTTAGGGTATGGGATAGGGTATGGGTGAGGGTACGGCATAGGGTAGGGTTTAGGGTTAGGGTTAGTGTTAGGGTTAGGGTTAGGGTATGGCTTAGGGTACGGGTGAGGCTATGGGTGAGGATACTGCGTAGGGTATTGGTTAGGGTTAGGGTACGGCTTAGGATACGGTTTAGGGTACGTGTTAGGGTATGGCGTACGGTATGGGTTAGGGTTAGGGTTAGGGTTAGGGTTAGGGTTAGGGTTAGGGTACGGCTTAGGGTACGGCTTAGGGTACGGGTGAGGTTACGGCGTAGGGTATAGTTTAGGGTTAGGGTTAGGGTTAGGGTACGGCTTAGGATACGGGTTAGGGTATGGGTGAGGGTACGGCGTAGCATATGTTTTAGGGTTAGGGTTAGGGTACGGCTTAGGGTACGGGTTAGGGTACGGGTGAGGGTACGGTGTAGGTTATGGGTTAGGGTTAGGGTTAGGGTTAGGGTTAGTTTTAGGGTTAGGGATTGGTTTAGGGTACGGGTTAGGATTAGCATACGTGTTCGGGTTAGGGTTTTGGTTAGGGTTAGGGTACGCGTTAGGGTTAGGGTATGGGTTAGGTTTAGGGTACACTTTAGGATTAGGGTATTTATTAAACCTATCCCACTCTCTAGATACCACTTAGCACGTAAAGGAATATTATTTGGGGTTCAGCCATGGAGAAGATTTTAGTCACTAGGATAAGATAAAGAATAAACACATTATAAAAAAATCACATAAGGTTTTCTTTTTAACCTGTTCCTTAAAACACTAGTGTTTAGGAAATCTAATGGAGGCAAAAGCAGTAAAGGGTAGTTTAGGGTTAGGGTTAGGGTTAGGGTTAGGGGAGGGCTTAGGATACCGGTGAGGGTACTGGTGAGGGTACTGCGTAGGTTATTGGTTAGGGTTAGGGTACGGCTTAGGATACGGGTTAGGATATGGGTTAGGTTACGGCGTTGGGTATGGGTGAGGGTTAGGGTTAGGGTTAGGGTAAGGCTTTGGGTACGGGTTAGGGTACGGGTGAGGGTACGGCGTAGGGTAGAGGTTAGGGTTAGGTTTAGGGTTAGGGTACGGCTTAGGATACGGGTTAGGGTATGGGTGAGGGTACGGCGTAGCGTATGGGTTAGGGTTAGGGTTAGGGTTAGGGTTAGTTTTAGGGTTAGGGATTGGTTTAGGGTACGGGTGAGGATTAGCGTACGTGTTAGGGTTAGGGTTTGGGTTAGGGTTAGGGTACGCATTAGGGTTAGGGTTAGGGTACACGTTAGGATTAGGGTATTTATTAAACCTATCCCACTCTCTAGATACCACTTAGCACGTAAAGGAATATTATTTAGGGTCCAGCCATGGAGAAGATTTTCGTTACTAGGATAAGATAAAGAATAAACACATTATAAAAAAATCACATTAGGATTTTCTTTTTAACCTGTTCCTTAAAACACTAGTGCTTAGGAAATCTAATGGAGGCAAAAGCAGTCAAGGGTAGTTTAGGGTTAGGGTTAGGGTTAGGGTTAGTGTTAGGGTTAGGGTACGGCTTAGGGTATGGGATAGGGTATGGGTGAGGGTACGGCATAGGGTAGGGTTTAGGGTTAGGGTTAGTGTTAGGGTTAGGGTTAGGGTATGGCTTAGGGTACGGGTGAGGGTACTGTGTAGGTCATTGGTTAGGGTTAGGTTAAGGCTTAGGATACAGGTTATTGTATGGGTTAGGGTACGGCGCAGGGTATGGGTAAGGGTTAGGGTTAGGGTTAGGGTTAGAGTTAGGGTACGGCTTAGGGTACGGGTTAGGGTACGGGTGAGGGTACGGCGTAGTGTATAGGTTAGGGTTAGGGTTAGGGTACGGCTTTGGGTACGGGTTAGGTTACGGGTGAGGGTACGGCGTAGGGTATAGGTTAGGGTTAGGGTTAGGGTTAGTGTTAGTGTTAGGGTTAGGGTACGGCTTAGCGTATGGGATAGGGTACGGGTGAGGGTACGGCGTAGGGTAGGGGTTAGGGTTAGAGTTAGGGTTAGGGTTGGGGTTAGGGTATGGCTTAGGGTACGGGTGAGGGTACGGGTGAGGGTACTGCGTAGGGTATTGGTTAGGGTTAGGATACGGCTTAGGATACGGGTTAGGGTACGGGTTAGGGTATGGCATAGGGTATGGGTTAGGGTTAGGGTTAGGGTTAGGGTTAGGGTTAGGGTATGGCTTAGGATACGGGTTAGGGTACGGCTGAGGGTACGGCATAGCGTATGGGTTAGGGTTAGGGTTAGGGTACGTCTTAGGGTACGGGTTAGGGTACGGGTGAGGGTACGGCGTAGGGTAAGGTTTAGGGTTAGGGTTAGGGTTAGGGTTAGTTTTAGGGTTAGGGATTGGTTTAGGGTACGGGTTAGGATTAGCGTACGTGTTAGGGTTAGGTTTTCGGTTAGGGTTAGGGTACGCGTTAGGGTTAGGGTATGGGTTAGGGTTAGGGTACACGTTAGGATTAGGGTATTTATTAAACCTATCCCACTCTCTAGATACCACTTAGCACGTAAAGGAATATTATTAGGGATCCAGCCATGGAGAAGATTTTAGTCACTAGGATAAGATAAAGAATAAACACATTATAAAAAAATCACATTAGGATTTTCTTTTTAACCTGTTCCTTAAAACACTAGTGCTTAGGAAATCTAATAGAGGCAAAAGCAATCAAGGGTAGTTTAGGGTTAGGGTTAGGGTTAGGGTTAGTATTAGGGTTAGGGTACGGCTTAGGGTATGGGATAGGGTACGGGTGAGGGTACGGGTGAGGGTACTGCGTAGGGTATTGCTTAGGGTTAGGGTACGGCTTAGGATACGTGTTAGGGTACGGGTTAGGGTACGGCGTAGAGTGTGGGTTAGGGTTAGGGTTAGTGTTAGGGTTAGGGTTACGGTACTTCTTAGGGTACGTGTTAGGGTACGGGTGAGGGTACGGCGTAGGTTATGGGTTAGGGTTAGGGTTAGGGTTAGGGTTAGGGTACGGCTTAGGATACGGGTTAGGGTACGGGTGAGGGTACGGCGTAGGTTATGGGTTAGGGTTAGGGTTAGTGTTAGGGTTATGGTACGGCTTAGGTTATGGGATAGGGTACAGGTGAGGGTATGGCATAGGGTAGGTGTTAGGGTTAGGGTTAGGGTTAGGGTTAGGGTTAGGGTACGGCTTAGGGCACGGGTGAGGCTATGGGTGAGGATAATGCGTAGGGTATTGGTTAGGGTTAGGGTACGGCTTAGGATACGGGTTAGGGTACGTGTTAGGGTATGGCGTACGGTATGGGTTAGGGTTAGGGTTAGGGTTAGGGTTAGGGTTAGGGTTAGGGTACGGCTTAGGGTACGGGTTAGGGTACGGGTGAGGTTACGGCGTAGGGTATAGTTTAGGGTTAGTGTTAGGGTTAGGGTACGGCTTAGGATACGGGTTAGGGTACGGGTGAGGGTACGGCGTAGCATATGGTTTAGGGTTAGGGTTAGGGTACGGCTTAGGGTACGGGTTAGGGTACGGGTGAGGGTACGGTGTAGGTTATGGGTTAGGGTTAGGGTTAGGGTTAGGGTTAGTTTTAGGGTTAGGGATTGGTTTAGGGTACGGGTCAGGATTAGCATACGTGTTCGGGTTAGGGTTTTGGTTAGGGTTAGGGTACGCGTTAGGGTTAGGGTATGGGTTAGGTTTAGGGTACACTTTAGGATTAGGGTATTTATTAAACCTATCCCACTCTCTAGATACCACTTAGCACGTAAAGGAATATTATTTGGGGTTCAGCCATGGAGAAGATTTTAGTCACTAGGATAAGATAAAGAATAAACACATTATAAAAAAATCACATAAGGTTTTCTTTTTAACCTGTTCCTTAAAACACTAGTGTTTAGGAAATCTAATGGAGGCAAAAGCAGTAAAGGGTAGTTTAGGGTTAGGGTTAGGGTTAGGGTTAGGGTAGGGCTTAGGATACCGGTGAGGGTACTGGTGAGGGTACTGCGTAGGTTATTGGTTAGGGTTAGGGTACGGCTTAGGATACGGGTTAGGATATGGGTTAGGTTACGGCGTTGGGTATGGGTGAGGGTTAGGGTTAGGGTTAGGGTAAGGCTTTGGGTACGGGTTAGGGTACGGGTGAGGGTGCGGCGTAGGGTAGAGGTTAGGGTTAGGTTTAGGGTTAGGGTACGGCTTAGGATACGGGTTAGGGTATGGGTGAGGGTACGGCGTAGCGTATGGGTTAGGGTTAGGGTTAGGGTTAGGGTTAGTTTTAGGGTTAGGGATTGGTTTAGGGTACGGGTGAGGATTAGCGTACGTGTTAGGGTTAGGGTTTGGGTTAGGGTTAGGGTACACGTTAGGATTAGGGTATTTATTAAACCTATCCCACTCTCTAGATACCACTTAGCACGTAAAGGAATATTATTTAGGGTCCAGCCATGGAGAAGATTTTCGTTACTAGGATAAGATAAAGAATAAACACATTATAAAAAAATCACATTAGGATTTTCTTTTTAACCTGTTCCTTAAAACACTAGTGCTTAGGAAATCTAATGGAGGCAAAAGCAGTCAAGGGTAGTTTAGGGTTAGGGTTAGGGTTAGGGTTAGTGTTAGGGTTAGGGTACGGCTTAGGGTATGGGATAGGGTATGGGTGAGGGTACGGCATAGGGTAGGGTTTAGGGTTAGGGTTAGTGTTAGGGTTAGGGTTAGGGTATGGCTTAGGGTACGGGTGAGGGTACTGTGTAGGTCATTGGTTAGGGTTAGGTTAAGGCTTAGGATACAGGTTATTGTATGGGTTAGGGTACGGCGCAGGGTATGGGTAAGGGTTAGGGTTAGGGTTAGGGTTAGAGTTAGGGTACGGCTTAGGGTACGGGTTAGGGTACGGGTGAGGGTACGGCGTAGTGTATAGGTTAGGGTTAGGGTTAGGGTACGGCTTTGGGTACGGGTTAGGTTACGGGTGAGGGTACGGCGTAGGGTATGGGTTAGGGTTAGGGTTAGGGTTAGTGTTAGTGTTAGGGTTAGGGTACGGCTTAGCGTATGGGATAGGGTACGGGTGAGGGTACGGCGTAGGGTAGGGGTTAGGGTTAGAGTTAGGGTTAGGGTTGGGGTTAGGGTACGGCTTAGGGTACGGGTGAGGGTATGGGTGAGGGTACTGCGTAGGGTATTGGTTAGGGTTAGGATACGGCTTAGGATACGGGTTAGGGTACGGGTTAGGGTATGGCGTAGGGTATGGGTTAGGGTTAGGGTTAGGGTTAGGGTTAGGGTACGGCTTAGGATACGGGTTAGGGTACGGGTGAGGGTACGGCGTAGCGTATGGGTTAGGGTTAGGGTTAGGGTACGTCTTAGGGTACGGGTTAGGGTACGGGTGAGGGTACGGCGTAGGGTAAGGTTTAGGGTTAGGGTTAGTTTTAGGGTTAGGGATTGGTTTAGGGTACGGGTTAGGATTAGCGTACGTGTTAGGGTTAGGTTTTCGGTTAGGGTTAGGGTACGCGTTAGGGTTAGGGTATGGGTTAGGGTTAGGGTACACGTTAGGATTAGGGTATTTATTAAACCTATCCCACTCTCTAGATACCACTTAGCGCGTAAAGGAATATTATTAGGGATCCAGCCATGGAGAAGATTTTAGTCACTAGGATAAGATAAAGAATAAACACATTATAAAAAAATCACATTAGGATTTTCTTTTTAACCTGTTCCTTAAAACACTAGTGTTTAGGAAATCTAATACAGGCAAAAGAAATCAAGGGTAGTTTAGGGTTAGGGTTAGGGTTAGGGTTAGTGTTAGGGTTAGGGTACGGCTTAGGGTATGGGATAGGGTATGGGTGAGGGTACGGCGTAGGGTAGGGGTTAGGGTTAGGGTTAGGGTTAGGGTTAGGGTATGGCTTAGGGTACGGGTGAGGGTACGGGTGAGGGTACTGCGTAGGGTATTGGTTAGGGTTAGGGTACGGCTTAGGATACGTGTTAGGGTACGGGTTAGGGTACGGCGTAGAGTGTGGGTTAAGGTTAGGGTTAATGTTAGGGTTAGGGTTACGGTACGTCTTAGGGTATGTGTTAGGGTACGGGTGAGGGTACGGCGTAGGTTATGGGTTAGGGTTAGGGTTAGGGTTAGGGTTAGGGTACGGCTTAGGATACGGGTTAGGGTACGGGTGAGGGTACGGCGTAGGTTATGGGTTAGGGTTAGGGTTAGTGTTAGGGTTATGGTACGGCTTAAGTTATGGGATAGGGTACAGGTGAGGGTATGGCATAGGGTAGGGGTTAGGGTTAGGGTTAGGGTTAGGGTTAGGGTTAGGGTACGGCTTAGGGTACGGGTGAGGCTATGGGTGAGGATACTGCGTAGGGTATTGGTTAGGGTTAGGGTACGGCTTAGGATACGGGTTAGGGTACGTGTTAGGGTATGGCGTACGGTATGGGTTAGGGTTAGGGTTAGGGTTAGGGTTAGGGTACGGCTTAGGGTACGGGTTAGGGTACGGGTGAGGTTACGGCGTAGGGTATAGTTTAGGGTTAGGGTTAGGGTTAGGGTACGGCTTAGGATACGGGTTAGGGTACGGGTGAGGGTACGGCGTAGCATATGTTTTAGGGTTAGGGTTAGGGTACGGCTCAGGGTACGGGTTAGGGTACGGGTGAGGGTACGGTGTAGGTTATGGGTTAGGGTTAGGGTTAGGGTTAGGGTTAGTTTTAGGGTTAGGGATTGGTTTAGGGTACGGGTTAGGATTAGCATACGTGTTCGGGTTAGGGTTTTGGTTAGGGTTAGGGTACGCGTTAGGATTAGGGTATGGGTTAGGTTTAGGGTACACTTTAGGATTAGGGTATTTATTAAACCTATCCCACTCTCTAGATACCACTTAGCACGTAAAGGAATATTATTTGGGGTTCAGCCATGGAGAAGATTTTAGTCACTAGGATAAGAGAAAGAATAAACACATTATAAAAAAATCACATAAGGTTTTCTTTTTAACCTGTTCCTTAAAACACTAGTGTTTAGGAAATCTAATGGAGGCAAAAGCAGTAAAGGGTAGTTTAGGGTTAGGGTTAGGGTTAGGGTTAGGGGAGGGCTTAGGATACCGGTGAGGGTACTGGTGAGGGTACTGCGTAGGTTATTGGTTAGGGTTAGGGTACGGCTTAGGATACGGGTTAGGATATGGGTTAGGTTACGGCGTTGGGTATGGGTGAGGGTTAGGGTTAGGGTTAGGGTAAGGCTTTGGGTACGGGTTAGGGTACGGGTGAGGGTACGGCATAGGGTAGAGGTTAGGGTTAGGTTTAGGGTTAGGGTACGGCTTAGGATACGGGTTAGGGTATGGGTGAGGGTACGGCGTAGCGTATGGGTTAGGGTTAGGGTTAGGGTTAGGGTTAGTTTTAGGGTTAGGGATTGGTTTAGGGTACGGGTGAGGATTAGCGTACGTGTTAGGGTTAGGGTTTGGGTTAGGGTTAGGGTACACGTTAGGATTAGGGTATTTATTAAACCTATCCCACTCTCTAGATACCACTTAGCACGTAAAGGAATATTATTTAGGGTCCAGCCATGGAGAAGATTTTCGTTACTAGGATAAGATAAAGAATAAACACATTATAAAAAAATCACATTTGGATTTTCTTTTTAACCTGTTCCTTAAAACACTAGTGCTTAGGAAATCTAATGGAGGCAAAAGCAGTCAAGGGTAGTTTAGGGTTAGGGTTAGGGTTAGGGTTAGTGTTAGGGTTAGGGTACGGCTTAGGGTATGGGATAGGGTATGGGTGAGGGTACGGCATAGGGTAGGGTTTAGGGTTAGGGTTAGTGTTAGGGTTAGGGTTAGGGTATGGCTTAGGGTACGGGTGAGGCTATGGGTGAGGATACTGCGTAGGGTATTGGTTAGGGTTAGGGTACGGCTTAGGATACGGGTTAGGGTACGTGTTAGGGTATGGCGTACGGTATGGGTTAGGGTTAGGGTTAGGGTTAGGGTTAGGGTTAGGGTTAGGGTACGGCTTAGGGTACGGCTTAGGGTACGGGTGAGGTTACGGCGTAGGGTATAGTTTAGGGTTAGGGTTAGGGTTAGGGTACGGCTTAGGATACGGGTTAGGGTACGGGTGAGGGTACGGCGTAGCATATGTTTTAGGGTTAGGGTTAGGGTACGGCTTAGGGTACGGGTTAGGGTACGGGTGAGGGTACGGTGTAGGTTATGGGTTAGGGTTAGGGTTAGGGTTAGGGTTAGTTTTAGGGTTAGGGATTGGTTTAGGGTACGGGTTAGGATTAGCATACGTGTTCGGGTTAGGGTTTTGGTTAGGGTTAGGGTACGCGTTAGGGTTAGGGTATGGGTTAGGTTTAGGGTACACTTTAGGATTAGGGTATTTATTAAACCTATCCCACTCTCTAGATACCACTTAGCACGTAAAGGAATATTATTTGGGGTTCAGCCATGGAGAAGATTTTAGTCACTAGGATAAGATAAAGAATAAACACATTATAAAAAAATCACATAAGGTTTTCTTTTTAACCTGTTCCTTAAAACACTAGTGTTTAGGAAATCTAATGGAGGCAAAAGCAGTAAAGGGTAGTTTAGGGTTAGGGTTAGGGTTAGGGTTAGGGGAGGGCTTAGGATACCGGTGAGGGTACTGGTGAGGGTACTGCGTAGGTTATTGGTTAGGGTTAGGGTACGGCTTAGGATACGGGTTAGGATATGGGTTAGGTTACGGCGTTGGGTATGGGTGAGGGTTAGGGTTAGGGTTAGGGTAAGGCTTTGGGTACGGGTTAGGGTACGGGTGAGGGTACGGCGTAGGGTAGAGGTTAGGGTTAGGTTTAGGGTTAGGGTACGGCTTAGGATACGGGTTAGGGTATGGGTGAGGGTACGGCATAGCGTATGGGTTAGGGTTAGGGTTAGGGTTAGGGTTAGTTTTAGGGTTAGGGATTGGTTTAGGGTACGGGTGAGGATTAGCGTACGTGTTAGGGTTAGGGTTTGGGTTAGGGTTAGGGTACGCATTAGGGTTAGGGTTAGGGTACACGTTAGGATTAGGGTATTTATTAAACCTATCCCACTCTCTAGATACCACTTAGCACGTAAAGGAATATTATTTAGGGTCCAGCCATGGAGAAGATTTTCGTTACTAGGATAAGATAAAGAATAAACACATTATAAAAAAATCACATTAGGATTTTCTTTTTAACCTGTTCCTTAAAACACTAGTGCTTAGGAAATCTAATGGAGGCAAAAGCAGTCAAGGGTAGTTTAGGGTTAGGGTTAGGGTTAGGGTTAGTGTTAGGGTTAGGGTACGGCTTAGGGTATGGGATAGGGTATGGGTGAGGGTACGGCATAGGGTAGGGTTTAGGGTTAGGGTTAGTGTTAGGGTTAGGGTTAGGGTATGGCTTAGGGTACGGGTGAGGGTACTGTGTAGGTCATTGGTTAGGGTTAGGTTAAGGCTTAGGATACAGGTTATTGTATGGGTTAGGGTACGGCGCAGGGTATGGGTAAGGGTTAGGGGTAGGGTTAGGGTTAGAGTTAGGGTACGGCTTAGGGTACGGGTTAGGGTACGGGTGAGGGTACGGCGTAGTGTATAGGTTAGGGTTAGGGTTAGGGTATGGCTTTGGGTACGGGTTAGGTTACGGGTGAGGGTACGGCGTAGGGTATGGGTTAGGGTTAGGGTTAGGGTTAGTGTTAGTGTTAGGGTTAGGGTACGGCTTAGCGTATGGGATAGGGTACGGGTGAGGGTACGGCGTAGGGTAGGGGTTAGGGTTAGAGTTAGGGTTAGGGTTGGGGTTAGGGTACGGCTTAGGGTACGGGTGAGGGTACGGGTGAGGGTACTGCGTAGGGTATTGGTTAGGGTTAGGATACGGCTTAGGATACGGGTTAGGGTACGGGTTAGGGTATGGCATAGGGTATGGGTTAGGGTTAGGGTTAGGGTTAGGGTTAGGGTTAGGGTACGGCTTAGGATACGGGTTAGGGTACGGCTGAGGGTACGGCGTAGCGTATGGGTTAGGGTTAGGGTTAGGGTACGTCTTAGGGTACGGGTTAGGGTACGGGTGAGGGTACGGCGTAGGGTAAGGTTTAGGGTTAGGGTTAGGGTTAGGGTTAGTTTTAGGGTTAGGGATTGGTTTAGGGTACGGGTTAGGATTAGCGTACGTGTTAGGGTTAGGTTTTCGGTTAGGGTTAGGGTACGCGTTAGGGTTAGGGTATGGGTTAGGGTTAGGGTACACGTTAGGATTAGGGTATTTATTAAACCTATCCCACTCTCTAGATACCACTTAGCACGTAAAGGAATATTATTAGGGATCCAGCCATGGAGAAGATTTTAGTCACTAGGATAAGATAAAGAATAAACACATTATAAAAAAATCACATTAGGATTTTCTTTTTAACCTGTTCCTTAAAACACTAGTGCTTGGGAAATCTAATAGAGGCAAAAGCAATCAAGGGTAGTTTAGGGTTAGGGTTAGGGTTAGGGTTAGTGTTAGGGTTAGGGTACGGCTTAGGGTATGGGTTAGGGTACGGCTTAGGGTATGGGATAGGGTACGGGTGAGGGTACGGGTGAGGGTACTGCGTAGGGTATTGCTTAGGGTTAGGGTACGGCTTAGGATACGTGTTAGGGTACGGGTTAGGGTACGGCGTAGAGTGTGGGTTAGGGTTAGGGTTAGTGTTAGGGTTAGGGTTACGGTACTTCTTAGGGTACGTGTTAGGGTACGGGTGAGGGTACGGCGTAGGTTATGGGTTAGGGTTAGGGTTAGGGTTAGGGTTAGGGTACGGCTTAGGATACGGGTTAGGGTACGGGTGAGGGTACGGCGTAGGTTATGGGTTAGGGTTAGGGTTAGTGTTAGGGTTATGGTACGGCTTAGGTTATGGGATAGGGTACAGGTGAGGGTATGGCATAGGGTAGGTGTTAGGGTTAGGGTTAGGGTTAGGGTTAGGGTTAGGGTACGGCTTAGGGCACGGGTGAGGCTATGGGTGAGGATACTGCGTAGGGTATTGGTTAGGGTTAGGGTACGGCTTAGGATACGGGTTAGGGTACGTGTTAGGGTATGGCGTACGGTATGGGTTAGGGTTAGGGTTAGGGTTAGGGTTAGGGTTAGGGTTAGGGTACGGCTTAGGGTACGGGTTAGGGTACGGGTGAGGTTACGGCGTAGGGTATAGTTTAGGGTTAGTGTTAGGGTTAGGGTACGGCTTAGGATACGGGTTAGGGTACGGGTGAGGGTACGGCGTACCATATGGTTTAGGGTTAGGGTTAGGGTACGGCTTAGGGTACGGGTTAGGGTACGGGTGAGGGTACGGTGTAGGTTATGGGTTAGGGTTAGGGTTAGGGTTAGGGTTAGTTTTAGGGTTAGGGATTGGTTTAGGGTACGGGTTAGGATTAGCATACGTGTTCGGGTTAGGGTTTTGGTTAGGGTTAGGGTACGCGTTAGGGTTAGGGTATGGGTTAGGTTTAGGGTACACTTTAGGATTAGGGTATTTATTAAACCTATCCCACTCTCTAGATACCACTTAGCACGTAAAGGAATATTATTTGGGGTTCAGCCATGGAGAAGATTTTAGTCACTAGGATAAGATAAAGAATAAACACATTATAAAAAAATCACATAAGGTTTTCTTTTTAACCTGTTCCTTAAAACACTAGTGTTTAGGAAATCTAATGGAGGCAAAAGCAGTAAAGGGTAGTTTAGGGTTAGGGTTAGGGTTAGGGTTAGGGGAGGGCTTAGGATACCGGTGAGGGTACTGGTGAGGGTACTGCGTAGGTTATTGGTTAGGGTTAGGGTACGGCTTAGGATACGGGTTAGGATATGGGTTAGGTTACGGCGTTGGGTATGGGTGAGGATTAGGGTTAGGGTTAGGGTAAGGCTTTGGGTACGGGTTAGGGTACGGGTGAGGGTGCGGCGTAGGGTAGAGGTTAGGGTTAGGTTTAGGGTTAGGGTACGGCTTAGGATACGGGTTAGGGTATGGGTGAGGGTACGGCGTAGCGTATGGGTTAGGGTTAGGGTTAGGGTTAGGGTTAGTTTTAGGGTTAGGGATTGGTTTAGGGTACGGGTGAGGATTAGCGTACGTGTTAGGGTTAGGGTTTGGGTTAGGGTTAGGGTACACGTTAGGATTAGGGTATTTATTAAACCTATCCCACTCTCTAGATACCACTTAGCACGTAAAGGAATATTATTTAGGGTCCAGCCATGGAGAAGATTTTCGTTACTAGGATAAGATAAAGAATAAACACATTATAAAAAAATCACATTAGGATTTTCTTTTTAACCTGTTCCTTAAAACACTAGTGCTTAGGAAATCTAATGGAGGCAAAAGCAGTCAAGGGTAGTTTAGGGTTAGGGTTAGGGTTAGGGTTAGTGTTAGGGTTAGGGTACGGCTTAGGGTATGGGATAGGGTATGGGTGAGGGTACGGCATAGGGTAGGGTTTAGGGTTAGGGTTAGTGTTAGGGTTAGGGTTAGGGTATGGCTTAGGGTACGGGTGAGGCTATGGGTGAGGATACTGCGTAGGGTATTGGTTAGGGTTAGGGTACGGCTTAGGATACGGTTTAGGGTACGTGTTAGGGTATGGCGTACGGTATGGGTTAGGGTTAGGGTTAGGGTTAGGGTTAGGGTTAGGGTTAGGGTACGGCTTAGGGTACGGCTTAGGGTACGGGTGAGGTTACGGCGTAGGGTATAGTTTAGGGTTAGGGTTAGGGTTAGGGTACGGCTTAGGATACGGGTTAGGTTATGGGTGAGGGTACGGCGTAGCATATGTTTTAGGGTTAGGGTTAGGGTACGGCTTAGGGTACGGGTTAGGGTACGGGTGAGGGTACGGTGTAGGTTATGGGTTAGGGTTAGGGTTAGGGTTAGGGTTAGTTTTAGGGTTAGGGATTGGTTTAGGGTACGGGTTAGGATTAGCATACGTGTTCGGGTTAGGGTTTTGGTTAGGGTTAGGGTACGCGTTAGGGTTAGGGTATGGGTTAGGTTTAGGGTACACTTTAGGATTAGGGTATTTATTAAACCTATCCCACTCTCTAGATACCACTTAGCACGTAAAGGAATATTATTTGGGGTTCAGCCATGGAGAAGATTTTAGTCACTAGGATAAGATAAAGAATAAACACATTATAAAAAAATCACATAAGGTTTTCTTTTTAACCTGTTCCTTAAAACACTAGTGTTTAGGAAATCTAATGGAGGCAAAAGCAGTAAAGGGTAGTTTAGGGTTAGGGTTAGGGTTAGGGTTAGGGGAGGGCTTAGGATACCGGTGAGGGTACTGGTGAGGGTACTGCGTAGGTTATTGGTTAGGGTTAGGGTACGGCTTAGGATACGGGTTAGGATATGGGTTAGGTTACGGCGTTGGGTATGGGTGAGGGTTAGGGTTAGGGTTAGGGTAAGGCTTTGGGTACGGGTTAGGGTACGGGTGAGGGTACGGCGTAGGGTAGAGGTTAGGGTTAGGTTTAGGGTTAGGGTACGGCTTAGGATACGGGTTAGGGTATGGGTGAGGGTACGGCGTAGCGTATGGGTTAGGGTTAGGGTTAGGGTTAGGGTTAGTTTTAGGGTTAGGGATTGGTTTAGGGTACGGGTGAGGATTAGCGTACGTGTTAGGGTTAGGGTTTGGGTTAGGGTTAGGGTACGCATTAGGGTTAGGGTTAGGGTACACGTTAGGATTAGGGTATTTATTAAACCTATCCCACTCTCTAGATACCACTTAGCACGTAAAGGAATATTATTAGGGATCCAGCCATGGAGAAGATTTTAGTCACTAGGATAAGATAAAGAATAAACACATTATAAAAAAATCACATTAGGATTTTCTTTTTAACCTGTTCCTTAAAACACTAGTGCTTAGGAAATCTAATAGAGGCAAAAGCAATCAAGGGTAGTTTAGGGTTAGGGTTAGGGTTAGGGTTAGTGTTAGGGTTAGGGTACGGCTTAGGGTATGGGATAGGGTACGGGTGAGGGTACGGGTGAGGGTACTGCGTAGGGTATTGCTTAGGGTTAGGGTACGGCTTAGGATACGTGTTAGGGTACGGGTTAGGGTACGGCGTAGAGTGTGGGTTAGGGTTAGGGTTAGTGTTAGGGTTAGGGTTACGGTACTTCTTAGGGTACGTGTTAGGGTACGGGTGAGGGTACGGCGTAGGTTATGGGTTAGGGTTAGGGTTAGGGTTAGGGTTAGGGTACGGCTTAGGATACGGGTTAGGGTACGGGTGAGGGTACGGCGTAGGTTATGGGTTAGGGTTAGGGTTAGTGTTAGGGTTATGGTACGGCTTAGGTTATGGGATAGGGTACAGGTGAGGGTATGGCATAGGGTAGGTGTTAGGGTTAGGGTTAGGGTTAGGGTTAGGGTTAGGGTACGGCTTAGGGCACGGGTGAGGCTATGGGTGAGGATAATGCGTAGGGTATTGGTTAGGGTTAGGGTACGGCTTAGGATACGGGTTAGGGTACGTGTTAGGGTATGGCGTACGGTATGGGTTAGGGTTAGGGTTAGGGTTAGGGTTAGGGTTAGGGTTAGGGTACGGCTTAGGGTACGGGTTAGGGTACGGGTGAGGTTACGGCGTAGGGTATAGTTTAGGGTTAGTGTTAGGGTTAGGGTACGGCTTAGGATACGGGTTAGGGTACGGGTGAGGGTACGGCGTAGCATATGGTTTAGGGTTAGGGTTAGGGTACGGCTTAGGGTACGGGTTAGGGTACGGGTGAGGGTACGGTGTAGGTTATGGGTTAGGGTTAGGGTTAGGGTTAGGGTTAGTTTTAGGGTTAGGGATTGGTTTAGGGTACGGGTCAGGATTAGCATACGTGTTCGGGTTAGGGTTTTGGTTAGGGTTAGGGTACGCGTTAGGGTTAGGGTATGGGTTAGGTTAGGGTTAGGGTTAGGGTTAGGGTTAGGGTTATGGTACGGCTTAAGTTATGGGATAGGGTACAGGTGAGGGTATGGCATAGGGTAGGGGTTAGGGTTAGGGTTAGGGTTAGGGTTAGGGTTAGGGTACGGCTTAGGATACGGGGTAGGATATGGGTTAGGTTACGGCGTTGGGTATGGGTGAGGGTTAGGGTTAGGGTTAGGGTAAGGCTTTGGGTACGGGTTAGGGTACGGGTGAGGGTGCGGCGTAGGGTAGAGGTTAGGGTTAGGTTTAGGGTTAGGGTACGGCTTAGGATACGGGTTAGGGTATGGGTGAGGGTACGGCGTAGCGTATGGGTTAGGGTTAGGGTTAGGGTTAGGGTTAGTTTTAGGGTTAGGGATTGGTTTAGGGTACGGGTGAGGATTAGCGTACGTGTTAGGGTTAGGGTTTGGGTTAGGGTTAGGGTACACGTTAGGATTAGGGTATTTATTAAACCTATCCCACTCTCTAGATACCACTTAGCACGTAAAGGAATATTATTTAGGGTCCAGCCATGGAGAAGATTTTCGTTACTAGGATAAGATAAAGAATAAACACATTATAAAAAAATCACATTAGGATTTTCTTTTTAACCTGTTCCTTAAAACACTAGTGCTTAGGAAATCTAATGGAGGCAAAAGCAGTCAAGGGTAGTTTAGGGTTAGGGTTAGGGTTAGGGTTAGTGTTAGGGTTAGGGTACGGCTTAGGGTATGGGATAGGGTATGGGTGAGGGTACGGCATAGGGTAGGGTTTAGGGTTAGGGTTAGTGTTAGGGTTAGGGTTAGGGTATGGCTTAGGGTATGGGTGAGGGTACTGTGTAGGTCATTGGTTAGGGTTAGGTTAAGGCTTAGGATACAGGTTATTGTATGGGTTAGGGTACGGCGCAGGGTATGGGTAAGGGTTAGGGTTAGGGTTAGGGTTAGAGTTAGGGTACGGCTTAGGGTACGGGTTAGGGTACGGGTGAGGGTACGGCGTAGTGTATAGGTTAGGGTTAGGGTTAGGGTACGGCTTTGGGTACGGGTTAGGTTACGGGTGAGGGTACGGCGTAGGGTATGGGTTAGGGTTAGGGTTAGGGTTAGTGTTAGTGTTAGGGTTAGGGTACGGCTTAGCGTATGGGATAGGGTACGGGTGAGGGTACGGCGTAGGGTAGGGGTTAGGGTTAGAGTTAGGGTTAGGGTTGGGGTTAGGGTACGGCTTAGGGTACGGGTGAGGGTATGGGTGAGGGTACTGCGTAGGGTATTGGTTAGGGTTAGGATACGGCTTAGGATACGGGTTAGGGTACGGGTTAGGGTATGGCGTAGGGTATGGGTTAGGGTTAGGGTTAGGGTTAGGGTTAGGGTACGGCTTAGGATACGGGTTAGGGTACGGGTGAGGGTACGGCGTAGCGTATGGGTTAGGGTTAGGGTTAGGGTACGTCTTAGGGTACGGGTTAGGGTACGGGTGAGGGTACGGCGTAGGGTAAGGTTTAGGGTTAGGGTTAGTTTTAGGGTTAGGGATTGGTTTAGGGTACGGGTTAGGATTAGCGTACGTGTTAGGGTTAGGTTTTCGGTTAGGGTTAGGGTACGCGTTAGGGTTAGGGTATGGGTTAGGGTTAGGGTACACGTTAGGATTAGGGTATTTATTAAACCTATCCCACTCTCTAGATACCACTTAGCGCGTAAAGGAATATTATTAGGGATCCAGCCATGGAGAAGATTTTAGTCACTAGGATAAGATAAAGAATAAACACATTATAAAAAAATCACATTAGGATTTTCTTTTTAACCTGTTCCTTAAAACACTAGTGTTTAGGAAATCTAATACAGGCAAAAGAAATCAAGGGTAGTTTAGGGTTAGGGTTAGGGTTAGGGTTAGTGTTAGGGTTAGGGTACGGCTTAGGGTATGGGATAGGGTATGGGTGAGGGTACGGCGTAGGGTAGGGGTTAGGGTTAGGGTTAGGGTTAGGGTTAGGGTATGGCTTAGGGTACGGGTGAGGGTACGGGTGAGGGTACTGCGTAGGGTATTGGTTAGGGTTAGGGTACGGCTTAGGATACGTGTTAGGGTACGGGTTAGGGTACGGCGTAGAGTGTGGGTTAAGGTTAGGGTTAATGTTAGGGTTAGGGTTACGGTACGTCTTAGGGTATGTGTTAGGGTACGGGTGAGGGTACGGCGTAGGTTATGGGTTAGGGTTAGGGTTAGGGTTAGGGTTAGGGTACGGCTTAGGATACGGGTTAGGGTACGGGTGAGGGTACGGCGTAGGTTATGGGTTAGGGTTAGGGTTAGTGTTAGGGTTATGGTACGGCTTAAGTTATGGGATAGGGTACAGGTGAGGGTATGGCATAGGGTAGGGGTTAGGGTTAGGGTTAGGGTTAGGGTTAGGGTTAGGGTACGGCTTAGGGTACGGGTGAGGCTATGGGTGAGGATACTGCGTAGGGTATTGGTTAGGGTTAGGGTACGGCTTAGGATACGGGTTAGGGTACGTGTTAGGGTATGGCGTACGGTATGGGTTAGGGTTAGGGTTAGGGTTAGGGTTAGGGTACGGCTTAGGGTACGGGTTAGGGTACGGGTGAGGTTACGGCGTAGGGTATAGTTTAGGGTTAGGGTTAGGGTTAGGGTACGGCTTAGGATACGGGTTAGGGTACGGGTGAGGGTACGGCGTAGCATATGTTTTAGGGTTAGGGTTAGGGTACGGCTCAGGGTACGGGTTAGGGTACGGGTGAGGGTACGGTGTAGGTTATGGGTTAGGGTTAGGGTTAGGGTTAGGGTTAGTTTTAGGGTTAGGGATTGGTTTAGGGTACGGGTTAGGATTAGCATACGTGTTCGGGTTAGGGTTTTGGTTAGGGTTAGGGTACGCGTTAGGATTAGGGTATGGGTTAGGTTTAGGGTACACTTTAGGATTAGGGTATTTATTAAACCTATCCCACTCTCTAGATACCACTTAGCACGTAAAGGAATATTATTTGGGGTTCAGCCATGGAGAAGATTTTAGTCACTAGGATAAGATAAAGAATAAACACATTATAAAAAAATCACATAAGGTTTTCTTTTTAACCTGTTCCTTAAAACACTAGTGTTTAGGAAATCTAATGGAGGCAAAAGCAGTAAAGGGTAGTTTAGGGTTAGGGTTAGGGTTAGGGTTAGGGGAGGGCTTAGGATACCGGTGAGGGTACTGGTGAGGGTACTGCGTAGGTTATTGGTTAGGGTTAGGGTACGGCTTAGGATACGGGTTAGGATATGGGTTAGGTTACGGCGTTGGGTATGGGTGAGGGTTAGGGTTAGGGTTAGGGTAAGGCTTTGGGTACGGGTTAGGGTACGGGTGAGGGTACGGCATAGGGTAGAGGTTAGGGTTAGGTTTAGGGTTAGGGTACGGCTTAGGATACGGGTTAGGGTATGGGTGAGGGTACGGCGTAGCGTATGGGTTAGGGTTAGGGTTAGGGTTAGGGTTAGTTTTAGGGTTAGGGATTGGTTTAGGGTACGGGTGAGGATTAGCGTACGTGTTAGGGTTAGGGTTTGGGTTAGGGTTAGGGTACACGTTAGGATTAGGGTATTTATTAAACCTATCCCACTCTCTAGATACCACTTAGCACGTAAAGGAATATTATTTAGGGTCCAGCCATGGAGAAGATTTTCGTTACTAGGATAAGATAAAGAATAAACACATTATAAAAAAATCACATTTGGATTTTCTTTTTAACCTGTTCCTTAAAACACTAGTGCTTAGGAAATCTAATGGAGGCAAAAGCAGTCAAGGGTAGTTTAGGGTTAGGGTTAGGGTTAGGGTTAGTGTTAGGGTTAGGGTACGGCTTAGGGTATGGGATAGGGTATGGGTGAGGGTACGGCATAGGGTAGGGTTTAGGGTTAGGGTTAGTGTTAGGGTTAGGGTTAGGGTATGGCTTAGGGTACGGGTGAGGCTATGGGTGAGGATACTGCGTAGGGTATTGGTTAGGGTTAGGGTACGGCTTAGGATACGGGTTAGGGTACGTGTTAGGGTATGGCGTACGGTATGGGTTAGGGTTAGGGTTAGGGTTAGGGTTAGGGTTAGGGTTAGGGTACGGCTTAGGGTACGGCTTAGGGTACGGGTGAGGTTACGGCGTAGGGTATAGTTTAGGGTTAGGGTTAGGGTTAGGGTACGGCTTAGGATACGGGTTAGGGTACGGGTGAGGGTACGGCGTAGCATATGTTTTAGGGTTAGGGTTAGGGTACGGCTTAGGGTACGGGTTAGGGTACGGGTGAGGGTACGGTGTAGGTTATGGGTTAGGGTTAGGGTTAGGGTTAGGGTTAGTTTTAGGGTTAGGGATTGGTTTAGGGTACGGGTTAGGATTAGCATACGTGTTCGGGTTAGGGTTTTGGTTAGGGTTAGGGTACGCGTTAGGGTTAGGGTATGGGTTAGGTTTAGGGTACACTTTAGGATTAGGGTATTTATTAAACCTATCCCACTCTCTAGATACCACTTAGCACGTAAAGGAATATTATTTGGGGTTCAGCCATGGAGAAGATTTTAGTCACTAGGATAAGATAAAGAATAAACACATTATAAAAAAATCACATAAGGTTTTCTTTTTAACCTGTTCCTTAAAACACTAGTGTTTAGGAAATCTAATGGAGGCAAAAGCAGTAAAGGGTAGTTTAGGGTTAGGGTTAGGGTTAGGGTTAGGGGAGGGCTTAGGATACCGGTGAGGGTACTGGTGAGGGTACTGCGTAGGTTATTGGTTAGGGTTAGGGTACGGCTTAGGATACGGGTTAGGATATGGGTTAGGTTACGGCGTTGGGTATGGGTGAGGGTTAGGGTTAGGGTTAGGGTAAGGCTTTGGGTACGGGTTAGGGTACGGGTGAGGGTACGGCGTAGGGTAGAGGTTAGGGTTAGGTTTAGGGTTAGGGTACGGCTTAGGATACGGGTTAGGGTATGGGTGAGGGTACGGCATAGCGTATGGGTTAGGGTTAGGGTTAGGGTTAGGGTTAGTTTTAGGGTTAGGGATTGGTTTAGGGTACGGGTGAGGATTAGCGTACGTGTTAGGGTTAGGGTTTGGGTTAGGGTTAGGGTACGCATTAGGGTTAGGGTTAGGGTACACGTTAGGATTAGGGTATTTATTAAACCTATCCCACTCTCTAGATACCACTTAGCACGTAAAGGAATATTATTTAGGGTCCAGCCATGGAGAAGATTTTCGTTACTAGGATAAGATAAAGAATAAACACATTATAAAAAAATCACATTAGGATTTTCTTTTTAACCTGTTCCTTAAAACACTAGTGCTTAGGAAATCTAATGGAGGCAAAAGCAGTCAAGGGTAGTTTAGGGTTAGGGTTAGGGTTAGGGTTAGTGTTAGGGTTAGGGTACGGCTTAGGGTATGGGATAGGGTATGGGTGAGGGTACGGCATAGGGTAGGGTTTAGGGTTAGGGTTAGTGTTAGGGTTAGGGTTAGGGTATGGCTTAGGGTACGGGTGAGGGTACTGTGTAGGTCATTGGTTAGGGTTAGGTTAAGGCTTAGGATACAGGTTATTGTATGGGTTAGGGTACGGCGCAGGGTATGGGTAAGGGTTAGGGGTAGGGTTAGGGTTAGAGTTAGGGTACGGCTTAGGGTACGGGTTAGGGTACGGGTGAGGGTACGGCGTAGTGTATAGGTTAGGGTTAGGGTTAGGGTATGGCTTTGGGTACGGGTTAGGTTACGGGTGAGGGTACGGCGTAGGGTATGGGTTAGGGTTAGGGTTAGGGTTAGTGTTAGTGTTAGGGTTAGGGTACGGCTTAGCGTATGGGATAGGGTACGGGTGAGGGTACGGCGTAGGGTAGGGGTTAGGGTTAGAGTTAGGGTTAGGGTTGGGGTTAGGGTACGGCTTAGGGTACGGGTGAGGGTACGGGTGAGGGTACTGCGTAGGGTATTGGTTAGGGTTAGGATACGGCTTAGGATACGGGTTAGGGTACGGGTTAGGGTATGGCATAGGGTATGGGTTAGGGTTAGGGTTAGGGTTAGGGTTAGGGTTAGGGTATGGCTTAGGATACGGGTTAGGGTACGGCTGAGGGTACGGCATAGCGTATGGGTTAGGGTTAGGGTTAGGGTACGTCTTAGGGTACGGGTTAGGGTACGGGTGAGGGTACGGCGTAGGGTAAGGTTTAGGGTTAGGGTTAGGGTTAGGGTTAGTTTTAGGGTTAGGGATTGGTTTAGGGTACGGGTTAGGATTAGCGTACGTGTTAGGGTTAGGTTTTCGGTTAGGGTTAGGGTACGCGTTAGGGTTAGGGTATGGGTTAGGGTTAGGGTACACGTTAGGATTAGGGTATTTATTAAACCTATCCCACTCTCTAGATACCACTTAGCACGTAAAGGAATATTATTAGGGATCCAGCCATGGAGAAGATTTTAGTCACTAGGATAAGATAAAGAATAAACACATTATAAAAAAATCACATTAGGATTTTCTTTTTAACCTGTTCCTTAAAACACTAGTGCTTAGGAAATCTAATAGAGGCAAAAGCAATCAAGGGTAGTTTAGGGTTAGGGTTAGGGTTAGGGTTAGTGTTAGGGTTAGGGTACGGCTTAGGGTATGGGATAGGGTACGGGTGAGGGTACGGGTGAGGGTACTGCGTAGGGTATTGCTTAGGGTTAGGGTACGGCTTAGGATACGTGTTAGGGTACGGGTTAGGGTACGGCGTAGAGTGTGGGTTAGGGTTAGGGTTAGTGTTAGGGTTAGGGTTACGGTACTTCTTAGGGTACGTGTTAGGGTACGGGTGAGGGTACGGCGTAGGTTATGGGTTAGGGTTAGGGTTAGGGTTAGGGTTAGGGTACGGCTTAGGATACGGGTTAGGGTACGGGTGAGGGTACGGCGTAGGTTATGGGTTAGGGTTAGGGTTAGTGTTAGGGTTATGGTACGGCTTAGGTTATGGGATAGGGTACAGGTGAGGGTATGGCATAGGGTAGGTGTTAGGGTTAGGGTTAGGGTTAGGGTTAGGGTTAGGGTACGGCTTAGGGCACGGGTGAGGCTATGGGTGAGGATAATGCGTAGGGTATTGGTTAGGGTTAGGGTACGGCTTAGGATACGGGTTAGGGTACGTGTTAGGGTATGGCGTACGGTATGGGTTAGGGTTAGGGTTAGGGTTAGGGTTAGGGTTAGGGTTAGGGTACGGCTTAGGGTACGGGTTAGGGTACGGGTGAGGTTACGGCGTAGGGTATAGTTTAGGGTTAGTGTTAGGGTTAGGGTACGGCTTAGGATACGGGTTAGGGTACGGGTGAGGGTACGGCGTAGCATATGGTTTAGGGTTAGGGTTAGGGTACGGCTTAGGGTACGGGTTAGGGTACGGGTGAGGGTACGGTGTAGGTTATGGGTTAGGGTTAGGGTTAGGGTTAGGGTTAGTTTTAGGGTTAGGGATTGGTTTAGGGTACGGGTCAGGATTAGCATACGTGTTCGGGTTAGGGTTTTGGTTAGGGTTAGGGTACGCGTTAGGGTTAGGGTATGGGTTAGGTTTAGGGTACACTTTAGGATTAGGGTATTTATTAAACCTATCCCACTCTCTAGATACCACTTAGCACGTAAAGGAATATTATTTGGGGTTCAGCCATGGAGAAGATTTTAGTCACTAGGATAAGATAAAGAATAAACACATTATAAAAAAATCACATAAGGTTTTCTTTTTAACCTGTTCCTTAAAACACTAGTGTTTAGGAAATCTAATGGAGGCAAAAGCAGTAAAGGGTAGTTTAGGGTTAGGGTTAGGGTTAGGGTTAGGGTAGGGCTTAGGATACCGGTGAGGGTACTGGTGAGGGTACTGCGTAGGTTATTGGTTAGGGTTAGGGTACGGCTTAGGATACGGGTTAGGATATGGGTTAGGTTACGGCGTTGGGTATGGGTGAGGGTTAGGGTTAGGGTTAGGGTAAGGCTTTGGGTACGGGTTAGGGTACGGGTGAGGGTGCGGCGTAGGGTAGAGGTTAGGGTTAGGTTTAGGGTTAGGGTACGGCTTAGGATACGGGTTAGGGTATGGGTGAGGGTACGGCGTAGCGTATGGGTTAGGGTTAGGGTTAGGGTTAGGGTTAGTTTTAGGGTTAGGGATTGGTTTAGGGTACGGGTGAGGATTAGCGTACGTGTTAGGGTTAGGGTTTGGGTTAGGGTTAGGGTACACGTTAGGATTAGGGTATTTATTAAACCTATCCCACTCTCTAGATACCACTTAGCACGTAAAGGAATATTATTTAGGGTCCAGCCATGGAGAAGATTTTCGTTACTAGGATAAGATAAAGAATAAACACATTATAAAAAAATCACATTAGGATTTTCTTTTTAACCTGTTCCTTAAAACACTAGTGCTTAGGAAATCTAATGGAGGCAAAAGCAGTCAAGGGTAGTTTAGGGTTAGGGTTAGGGTTAGGGTTAGTGTTAGGGTTAGGGTACGGCTTAGGGTATGGGATAGGGTATGGGTGAGGGTACGGCATAGGGTAGGGTTTAGGGTTAGGGTTAGTGTTAGGGTTAGGGTTAGGGTATGGCTTAGGGTACGGGTGAGGGTACTGTGTAGGTCATTGGTTAGGGTTAGGTTAAGGCTTAGGATACAGGTTATTGTATGGGTTAGGGTACGGCGCAGGGTATGGGTAAGGGTTAGGGTTAGGGTTAGGGTTAGAGTTAGGGTACGGCTTAGGGTATGTGTTAGGGTACGGGTGAGGGTACGGCGTAGTGTATAGGTTAGGGTTAGGGTTAGGGTACGGCTTTGGGTACGGGTTAGGTTACGGGTGAGGGTACGGCGTAGGGTATGGGTTAGGGTTAGGGTTAGGGTTAGTGTTAGTGTTAGGGTTAGGGTACGGCTTAGCGTATGGGATAGGGTACGGGTGAGGGTACGGCGTAGGGTAGGGGTTAGGGTTAGAGTTAGGGTTAGGGTTGGGGTTAGGGTACGGCTTAGGGTACGGGTGAGGGTATGGGTGAGGGTACTGCGTAGGGTATTGGTTAGGGTTAGGATACGGCTTAGGATACGGGTTAGGGTACGGGTTAGGGTATGGCGTAGGGTATGGGTTAGGGTTAGGGTTAGGGTTAGGGTTAGGGTACGGCTTAGGATACGGGTTAGGGTACGGGTGAGGGTACGGCGTAGCGTATGGGTTAGGGTTAGGGTTAGGGTACGTCTTAGGGTACGGGTTAGGGTACGGGTGAGGGTACGGCGTAGGGTAAGGTTTAGGGTTAGGGTTAGTTTTAGGGTTAGGGATTGGTTTAGGGTACGGGTTAGGATTAGCGAACGTGTTAGGGTTAGGTTTTCGGTTAGGGTTAGGGTACGCGTTAGGGTTAGGGTATGGGTTAGGGTTAGGGTACACGTTAGGATTAGGGTATTTATTAAACCTATCCCACTCTCTAGATACCACTTAGCGCGTAAAGGAATATTATTAGGGATCCAGCCATGGAGAAGATTTTAGTCACTAGGATAAGATAAAGAATAAACACATTATAAAAAAATCACATTAGGATTTTCTTTTTAACCTGTTCCTTAAAACACTAGTGTTTAGGAAATCTAATACAGGCAAAAGCAATCAAGGGTAGTTTAGGGTTAGGGTTAGGGTTAGGGTTAGTGTTAGGGTTAGGGTACGGCTTAGGGAATGGGATAGGGTATGGGTGAGGGTACGGCGTAGGGTAGGGGTTAGGGTTAGGGTTAGGGTTAGGGTTAGGGTATGGCTTAGGGTACGGGTGAGGGTACGGGTGAGGGTACTGCGTAGGGTATTGGTTAGGGTTAGGGTACGGCTTAGGATACGTGTTAGGGTACGGGTTAGGGTATGGCGTAGAGTGTGGGTTAAGGTTAGGGTTAGTGTTAGGGTTAGGGTTACGGTACGTCTTAGGGTATGTGTTAGGGTACGGGTGAGGGTACGGCGTAGGTTATGGGTTAGGGTTAGGGTTAGGGTTAGGGTTAGGGTATGGCTTAGGATACGGGTTAGGGTACGGGTGAGGGTACGGCGTAGGTTATGGGTTAGGGTTAGGGTTAGTGTTAGGGTTATGGTACGGCTTAAGTTATGGGATAGGGTACAGGTGAGGGTATGGCATAGGGTAGGGGTTAGGGTTAGGGTTAGGGTTAGGGTTAGGGTTAGGGTACGGCTTAGGGTACGGGTGAGGCTATGGGTGAGGATACTGCGTAGGGTATTGGTTAGGGTTAGGGTACGGCTTAGGATACGGGTTAGGGTACGTGTTAGGGTATGGCGTACGGTATGGGTTAGGGTTAGGGTTAGGGTTAGGGTTAGGGTACGGCTTAGGGTAGGGGTTAGGGTACGGGTGAGGTTACGGCGTAGGGTATAGTTTAGGGTTAGGGTTAGGGTTAGGGTACGGCTTAGGATACGGGTTAGGGTACGGGTGAGGGTACGGCGTAGCATATGTTTTAGGGTTAGGGTTAGGGTACGGCTTAGGGTACGGGTTAGGGTACGGGTGAGGGTACGGTGTAGGTTATGGGTTAGGGTTAGGGTTAGGGTTAGGGTTAGTTTTAGGGTTAGGGATTGGTTTAGGGTACGGGTTAGGATTAGCATACGTGTTCGGGTTAGGGTTTTGGTTAGGGTTAGGGTACGCGTTAGGATTAGGGTATGGGTTAGGTTTAGGGTACACTTTAGGATTAGGGTATTTATTAAACCTATCCCACTCTCTAGATACCACTTAGCACGTAAAGGATTATTATTTGGGGTTCAGCCATGGAGAAGATTTTAGTCACTAGGATAAGATAAAGAATAAACACATTATAAAAAAATCACATAAGGTTTTCTTTTTAACCTGTTCCTTAAAACACTAGTGTTTAGGAAATCTAATGGAGGCAAAAGCAGTAAAGGGTAGTTTAGGGTTAGGGTTAGGGTTAGGGTTAGGGGAGGGCTTAGGATACCGGTGAGGGTACTGGTGAGGGTACTGCGTAGGTTATTGGTTAGGGTTAGGGTACGGCTTAGGATACGGGTTAGGATATGGGTTAGGTTACGGCGTTGGGTATGGGTGAGGGTTAGGGTTAGGGTTAGGGTAAGGCTTTGGGTACGGGTTAGGGTACGGGTGAGGGTACGGCATAGGGTAGAGGTTAGGGTTAGGTTTAGGGTTAGGGTACGGCTTAGGATACGGGTTAGGGTATGGGTGAGGGTACGGCGTAGCGTATGGGTTAGGGTTAGGGTTAGGGTTAGGGTTAGTTTTAGGGTTAGGGATTGGTTTAGGGTACGGGTGAGGATTAGCGTACGTGTTAGGGTTAGGGTTTGGGTTAGGGTTAGGGTACGCATTAGGGTTAGGGTTAGGGTACACGTTAGGATTAGGGTATTTATTAAACCTATCCCACTCTCTAGATACCACTTAGCACGTAAAGGAATATTATTTAGGGTCCAGGCATGGAGAAGATTTTCGTTACTAGGATAAGATAAAGAATAAACACATTATAAAAAAATCACATTAGGATTTTCTTTTTAACCTGTTCCTTAAAACACTAGTGCTTAGGAAATCTAATGGAGGCAAAAGCAGTCAAGGGTAGTTTAGGGTTAGGGTTAGTGTTAGTGTTAGGGTTAGGGTACGGCTTAGGGTATGGGATAGGGTATGGGTGAGGGTACGGCATAGGGTAGGGTTTAGGGTTAGGGTTAGTGTTAGGGTTAGGGTTAGGGTATGGCTTAGGGTACGGGTGAGGGTACTGTGTAGGTCATTGGTTAGGGTTAGGTTAAGGCTTAGGATACAGGGTATTGTATGGGTTAGGGTACGGCGCAGGGTATGGGTAAGGGTTAGGGTTAGGGTTATGGTTAGAGTTAGGGTACGGCTTAGGGTACGGGTTAGGGTACGGGTGAGGGTACGGCGTAGTGTATAGGTTAGGGTTAGTGTTAGGGTACGGCTTTGGGTACGGGTTAGGTTACGGGTGAGGGTACGGCGTAGGGTATGGGTTAGGGTTAGGGTTAGGGTTAGTGTTAGTGTTAGGGTTAGGGTACGGCTTAGCGTATGGGATAGGGTACGGGTGAGGGTACGGCGTAGGGTAGGGGTTAGGGTTAGAGTTAGGGTTAGGGTTGGGGTTAGGGTACGGCTTAGGGTACGGGTGAGGGTACGGGTGAGGGTACTGCGTAGGGTATTGGTTAGGGTTAGGATACGGCTTAGGATACGGGTTAGGGTACGGGTTAGGGTATGGCGTAGGGTATGGGTTAGGGTTAGGGTTAGGGTTAGGGTTAGGGTTAGGGTACGGCTTAGGATACGGGTTAGGGTTCGGGTGAGGGTACGGCGTAGCGTATGGGTTAGGGTTAGGGTTAGGGTTAGGGTTAGTTTTAGGGTTAGGGATTGGTTTAGGGTACGGGTGAGGATTAGCCTACGTGTTAGGGTTAGGGTTTGGGTTAGGGTTAGGGTACACGTTAGGATTAGGGTATTTATTAAACCTATCCCACTCTCTAGATACCACTTAGCACGTAAAGGAATATTATTTAGGGTCCAGCCATGGAGAAGATTTTCGTTACTAGGATAAGATAAAGAATAAACACATTATAAAAAAATCACATTAGGATTTTCTTTTTAACCTGTTCCTTAAAACACTAGTGCTTAGGAAATCTAATGGAGGCAAAAGCAGTCAAGGGTAGTTTAGGGTTAGGGTTAGGGTTAGGGTTAGTGTTAGGGTTAGGGTACGGCTTAGGGTATGGGATAGGGTATGGGTGAGGGTACGGCATAGGGTAGGGTTTAGGGTTAGGGTTAGTGTTAGGGTTAGGGTTAGGGTATGGCTTAGGGTACGGGTGAGGGTACTGTGTAGGTCATTGGTTAGGGTTAGGTTAAGGCTTAGGATACAGGTTATTGTATGGGTTAGGGTACGGCGCAGGGTATGGGTAAGGGTTAGGGTTAGGGTTAGGGTTAGAGTTAGGGTACGGCTTAGGGTACGGGTTAGGGTACGGGTGAGGGTACGGCGTAGTGTATAGGTTAGGGTTAGGGTTAGGGTACGGCTTTGGGTACGGGTTAGGTTACGGGTGAGGGTACGGCGTAGGGTATGGGTTAGGGTTAGGGTTAGGGTTAGTGTTAGTGTTAGGGTTAGGGTACGGCTTAGCGTATGGGATAGGGTACGGGTGAGGGTACGGCGTAGGGTAGGGGTTAGGGTTAGAGTTAGGGTTAGGGTTGGGGTTAGGGTACGGCTTAGGGTACGGGTGAGGGTATGGGTGAGGGTACTGCGTAGGGTATTGGTTAGGGTTAGGATACGGCTTAGGATACGGGTTAGGGTACGGGTTAGGGTATGGCGTAGGGTATGGGTTAGGGTTAGGGTTAGGGTTAGGGTTAGGGTACGGCTTAGGATACGGGTTAGGGTACGGGTGAGGGTACGGCGTAGCGTATGGGTTAGGGTTAGGGTTAGGGTACGTCTTAGGGTACGGGTTAGGGTACGGGTGAGGGTACGGCGTAGGGTAAGGTTTAGGGTTAGGGTATGTTTTAGGGTTAGGGATTGGTTTAGGGTACGGGTTAGGATTAGCGTACGTGTTAGGGTTAGGTTTTCGGTTAGGGTTAGGGTACGCGTTAGGGTTAGGGTATGGGTTAGGGTTAGGGTACACGTTAGGATTAGGGTATTTATTAAACCTATCCCACTCTCTAGATACCACTTAGCGCGTAAAGGAATATTATTAGGGATCCAGCCATGGAGAAGATTTTAGTCACTAGGATAAGATAAAGAATAAACACATTATAAAAAAATCACATTAGGATTTTCTTTTTAACCTGTTCCTTAAAACACTAGTGTTTAGGAAATCTAATACAGGCAAAAGCAATCAAGGGTAGTTTAGGGTTAGGGTTAGGGTTAGGGTTAGTGTTAGGGTTAGGGTACGGCTTAGGGTATGGGATAGGGTATGGGTGAGGGTACGGCGTAGGGTAGGGGTTAGGGTTAGGGTTAGGGTTAGGGTTAGGGTATGGCTTAGGGTACGGGTGAGGGTACGGGTGAGGGTACTGCGTAGGGTATTGGTTAGGGTTAGGGTACGGCTTAGGATACGTGTTAGGGTACGGGTTAGGGTACGGCGTAGAGTGTGGGTTAAGGTTAGGGTTAGTGTTAGGGTTAGGGTTACGGTACGTCTTAGGGTATGTGTTAGGGTACGGGTGAGGGTACGGCGTAGGTTATGGGTTAGGGTTAGGGTTAGGGTTAGGGTTAGGGTTCGGCTTAGGATACGGGTTAGGGTACGGGTGAGGGTACGGCGTAGGTTATGGGTTAGGGTTAGGGTTAGTGTTAGGGTTATGGTACGGCTTAAGTTATGGGATAGGGTACAGGTGAGGGTATGGCATAGGGTAGGGGTTAGGGTTAGGGTTAGGGTTAGGGTTAGGGTTAGGGTACGGCTTAGGGTACGGGTGAGGCTATGGGTGAGGATACTGCGTAGGGTATTGGTTAGGGTTAGGGTACGGCTTAGGATACGGGTTAGGGTACGTGTTAGGGTATGGCGTACGGTATGGGTTAGGGTTAGGGTTAGGGTTAGGGTTAGGGTACGGCTTAGGGTACGGGTTAGGGTACGGGTGAGGTTACGGCGTAGGGTATAGTTTAGGGTTAGGGTTAGGGTTAGGGTACGGCTTAGGATACGGGTTAGGGTACGGGTGAGGGTACGGCGTAGCATATGTTTTAGGGTTAGGGTTAGGGTACGGCTTAGGGTACGGGTTAGGGTACGGGTGAGGGTACGGTGTAGGTTATGGGTTAGGGTTAGGGTTAGGGTTAGGGTTAGTTTTAGGGTTAGGGATTGGTTTAGGGTACGGGTTAGGATTAGCATACGTGTTCGGGTTAGGGTTTTGGTTAGGGTTAGGGTACGCGTTAGGGTTAGGGTATGGGTTAGGTTTAGGGTACACTTTAGGATTAGGGTATTTATTAAACCTATCCCACTCTCTAGATACCACTTAGCACGTAAAGGATTATTATTTGGGGTTCAGCCATGGAGAAGATTTTAGTCACTAGGATAAGAGAAAGAATAAACACATTATAAAAAAATCACATAAGGTTTTCTTTTTAACCTGTTCCTTAAAACACTAGTGTTTAGGAAATCTAATGGAGGCAAAAGCAGTAAAGGGTAGTTTAGGGTTAGGGTTAGGGTTAGGGTTAGGGGAGGGCTTAGGATACCGGTGAGGGTACTGGTGAGGGTACTGCGTAGGTTATTGGTTAGGGTTAGGGTACGGCTTAGGATACGGGTTAGGATATGGGTTAGGTTACGGCGTTGGGTATGGGTGAGGGTTAGGGTTAGGGTTAGGGTAAGGCTTTGGGTACGGGTTAGGGTACGGGTGAGGGTACGGCATAGGGTAGAGGTTAGGGTTAGGTTTAGGGTTAGGGTACGGCTTAGGATACGGGTTAGGGTATGGGTGAGGGTACGGCGTAGCGTATGGGTTAGGGTTAGGGTTAGGGTTAGGGTTAGTTTTAGGGTTAGGGATTGGTTTAGGGTACGGGTGAGGATTAGCGTACGTGTTAGGGTTAGGGTTTGGGTTAGGGTTAGGGTACGCATTAGGGTTAGGGTTAGGGTACACGTTAGGATTAGGGTATTTATTAAACCTATCCCACTCTCTAGATACCACTTAGCACGTAAAGGAATATTATTTAGGGTCCAGCCATGGAGAAGATTTTCGTTACTAGGATAAGATAAAGAATAAACACATTATAAAAAAATCACATTAGGATTTTCTTTTTAACCTGTTCCTTAAAACACTAGTGCTTAGGAAATCTAATGGAGGCAAAAGCAGTCAAGGGTAGTTTAGGGTTAGGGTTAGGGTTAGTGTTAGGGTTAGGGTACGGCTTAGGGTATGGGATAGGGTATGGGTGAGGGTACGGCATAGGGTAGGGTTTAGGGTTAGGGTTAGTGTTAGGGTTAGGGTTAGGGTATGGCTTAGGGTACGGGTGAGGGTACTGTGTAGGTCATTGGTTAGGGTTAGGTTAAGGCTTAGGATACAGGTTATTGTATGGGTTAGGGTACGGCGCAGGGTATGGGTAAGGGTTAGGGTTAGGGTTAGGGTTAGAGTTAGGGTACGGCTTAGGGTACGGGTTAGGGTACGGGTGAGGGTACGGCGTAGTGTATAGGTTAGGGTTAGTGTTAGGGTACGGCTTTGGGTACGGGTTAGGTTACGGGTGAGGGTACGGCGTAGGGTATGGGTTAGGGTTAGGGTTAGGGTTAGTGTTAGTGTTAGGGTTAGGGTACGGCTTAGCGTATGGGATAGGGTACGGGTGAGGGTACGGCGTAGGGTAGGGGTTAGGGTTAGAGTTAGGGTTAGGGTTGGGGTTAGGGTACGGCTTAGGGTACGGGTGAGGGTACGGGTGAGGGTACTGCGTAGGGTATTGGTTAGGGTTAGGATACGGCTTAGGATACGGGTTAGGGTACGGGTTAGGGTATGGCGTAGGGTATGGGTTAGGGTTAGGGTTAGGGTTAGGGTTAGGGTTAGGGTACGGCTTAGGATACGGGTTAGGGTACGGGTGAGGGTACGGCGTAGCGTATGGGTTAGGGTTAGGGTTAGGGTACGTCTTAGGGTACGGGTTAGGGTACGGGTGAGGGTACGGCGTAGGGTAAGGTTTAGGGTTAGGGTTAGGGTTAGGGTTAGTTTTAGGGTTAGGGATTGGTTTAGGGTACGGGTTAGGATTAGCGTACCTGTTAGGGTTAGGTTTTCGGTTAGGGTTAGGGTACGCGTTAGGGTTAGGGTATGGGTTAGGGTTAGGGTACACGTTAGGATTAGGGTATTTATTAAACCTATCCCACTCTCTAGATACCACTTAGCACGTAAAGGAATATTATTTAGGGTCCAGCCATGGAGAAGATTTTCGTTACTAGGATAAGATAAAGAATAAACACATTATAAAAAAATCACATTAGGATTTTCTTTTTAACCTGTTCCTTAAAACACTAGTGCTTAGGAAATCTAATGGAGGCAAAAGCAGTCAAGGGTAGTTTAGGGTTAGGGTTAGGGTTAGGGTTAGTGTTAGGGTTAGGGTACGGCTTAGGGTATGGGATAGGGTATGGGTGAGGGTACGGCATAGGGTAGGGTTTAGGGTTAGGGTTAGTGTTAGGGTTAGGGTTAGGGTATGGCTTAGGGTACGGGTGAGGCTATGGGTGAGGATACTGCGTAGGGTATTGGTTAGGGTTAGGGTACGGCTTAGGATACGGGTTAGGGTACGTGTTAGGGTATGGCGTACGGTATGGGTTAGGGTTAGGGTTAGGGTTAGGGTTAGGGTTAGGGTTAGGGTACGGCTTAGGGTACGGGTTAGGGTACGGGTGAGGTTACGGCGTAGGGTATAGTTTAGGGTTAGGGTTAGGGTTAGGGTACGGCTTAGGATACGGGTTAGGGTACGGGTGAGGGTACGGCGTAGCATATGTTTTAGGGTTAGGGTTAGGGTACGGCTTAGGGTACGGGTTAGGGTACGGGTGAGGGTACGGTGTAGGTTATGGGTTAGGGTTAGGGTTAGGGTTAGGGTTAGTTTTAGGGTTAGGGATTGGTTTAGGGTACGGGTTAGGATTAGCATACGTGTTCGGGTTAGGGTTTTGGTTAGGGTTAGGGTACGCGTTAGGGTTAGGGTATGGGTTAGGTTTAGGGTACACTTTAGGATTAGGGTATTTATTAAACCTATCCCACTCTCTAGATACCACTTAGCACGTAAAGGAATATTATTTGGGGTTCAGCCATGGAGAAGATTTTAGTCACTAGGATAAGATAAAGAATAAACACATTATAAAAAAATCACATAAGGTTTTCTTTTTAACCTGTTCCTTAAAACACTAGTGTTTAGGAAATCTAATGGAGGCAAAAGCAGTAAAGGGTAGTTTAGGGTTAGGGTTAGGGTTAGGGTTAGGGGAGGGCTTAGGATACCGGTGAGGGTACTGGTGAGGGTACTGCGTAGGTTATTGGTTAGGGTTAGGGTACGGCTTAGGATACGGGTTAGGATATGGGTTAGGTTACGGCGTTGGTTATGGGTGAGGGTTAGGGTTAGGGTTAGGGTAAGGCTTTGCGTACGGGTTAGGGTACGGGTGAGGGTACGGCGTAGGGTAGAGGTTAGGGTTAGGTTTAGGGTTAGGGTACGGCTTAGGATACGGGTTAGGGTATGGGTGAGGGTACGGCGTAGCGTATGGGTTAGGGTTAGGGTTAGGGTTAGGGTTAGTTTTAGGGTTAGGGATTGGTTTAGGGTACGGGTGAGGATTAGCGTACGTGTTAGGGTTAGGGTTTGGGTTAGGGTTAGGGTACGCATTAGGGTTAGGGTTAGGGTACACGTTAGGATTAGGGTATTTATTAAACCTATCCCACTCTCTAGATACCACTTAGCACGTAAAGGAATATTATTTAGGGTCCAGCCATGGAGAAGATTTTCGTTACTAGGATAAGATAAAGAATAAACACATTATAAAAAAATCACATTAGGATTTTCTTTTTAACCTGTTCCTTAAAACACTAGTGCTTAGGAAATCTAATGGAGGCAAAAGCAGTCAAGGGTAGTTTAGGGTTAGGGTTAGGGTTAGGGTTAGTGTTAGGGTTAGGGTACGGCTTAGGGTATGGGATAGGGTATGGGTGAGGGTACGGCATAGGGTAGGGTTTAGGGTTAGGGTTAGTGTTAGGGTTAGGGTTAGGGTATGGCTTAGGGTACGGGTGAGGGTACTGTGTAGGTCATTGGTTAGGGTTAGGTTAAGGCTTAGGATACAGGTTATTGTATGGGTTAGGGTACGGCGCAGGGTATGGGTAAGGGTTAGGGTTAGGGTTAGGGTTAGAGTTAGGGTACGGCTTAGGGTACGGGTTAGGGTACGGGTGAGGGTACGGCGTAGTGTATAGGTTAGGGTTAGTGTTAGGGTACGGCTTTGGGTACGGGTTAGGTTACGGGTGAGGGTACGGCGTAGGGTATGGGTTAGGGTTAGGGTTAGGGTTAGTGTTAGTGTTAGGGTTAGGGTACGGCTTAGCGTATGGGATAGGGTACGGGTGAGGGTACGGCGTAGGGTAGGGGTTAGGGTTAGAGTTAGGGTTAGGGTTGGGGTTAGGGTACGGCTTAGGGTACGGGTGAGGGTACGGGTGAGGGTACTGCGTAGGGTATTGGTTAGGGTTAGGATACGGCTTAGGATACGGGTTAGGGTACGGGTTAGGGTATGGCATAGGGTATGGGTTAGGGTTAGGGTTAGGGTTAGGGTTAGGGTTAGGGTACGGCTTAGGATACGGGTTAGGGTACGGGTGAGGGTACGGCGTAGCGTATGGGTTAGGGTTAGGGTTAGGGTACGTCTTAGGGTACGGGTTAGGGTACGGGTGAGGGTACGGCGTAGGGTAAGGTTTAGGGTTAGGGTTAGGGTTAGGGTTAGTTTTAGGGTTAGGGATTGGTTTAGGGTACGGGTTAGGATTAGCGTACGTGTTAGGGTTAGGTTTTCGGTTAGGGTTAGGGTACGCGTTAGGGTTAGGGTATGGGTTAGGGTTAGGGTACACGTTAGGATTAGGGTATTTATTAAACCTATCCCACTCTCTAGATACCACTTAGCACGTAAAGGAATATTATTAGGGATCCAGCCATGGAGAAGATTTTAGTTACTAGGATAAGATAAAGAATAAACACATTATAAAAAAATCACATTAGGATTTCCTTTTTAACCTGTTCCTTAAAACACTAGTGCTTAGGAAATCTAATGGAGGCAAAAGCAGTCAAGGGTAGTTTAGGGTTAGGGTTAGGGTTAGGGTTAGTGTTAGGGTTAGGGTACGGCTTAGGGTATGGGATAGGGTATGGGTGAGGGTACGGCATAGGGTAGGGTTTAGGGTTAGGGTTAGTGTTAGGGTTAGGGTTAGGGTATGGCTTAGGGTACGGGTGAGGCTATGGGTGAGGATACTGCGTAGGGTATTGGTTAGGGTTAGGGTACGGCTTAGGATACGGGTTAGGGTACGTGTTAGGGTATGGCGTACGGTATGGGTTAGGGTTAGGGTTAGGGTTAGGGTTAGGGTTAGGGTTAGGGTACGGCTTAGGGTACGGGTTAGGGTACGGGTGAGGTTACGGCGTAGGGTATAGTTTAGGGTTAGGGTTAGGGTTAGGGTACGGCTTAGGATACGGGTTAGGGTACGGGTGAGGGTACGGCGTAGCATATGTTTTAGGGTTAGGGTTAGGGTACGGCTTAGGGTACGGGTTAGGGTACGGGTGAGGGTACGGTGTAGGTTATGGGTTAGGGTTAGGGTTAGGGTTAGGGTTAGTTTTAGGGTTAGGGATTGGTTTAGGGTACGGGTTAGGATTAGCATACGTGTTCGGGTTAGGGTTTTGGTTAGGGTTAGGGTACGCGTTAGGGTTAGGGTATGGGTTAGGTTTAGGGTACACTTTAGGATTAGGGTATTTATTAAACCTATCCCACTCTCTAGATACCACTTAGCACGTAAAGGAATATTATTTGGGGTTCAGCCATGGAGAAGATTTTAGTCACTAGGATAAGATAAAGAATAAACACATTATAAAAAAATCACATAAGGTTTTCTTTTTAACCTGTTCCTTAAAACACTAGTGTTTAGGAAATCTAATGGAGGCAAAAGCAGTAAAGGGTAGTTTAGGGTTAGGGTTAGGGTTAGGGTTAGGGGAGGGCTTAGGATACCGGTGAGGGTACTGGTGAGGGTACTGCGTAGGTTATTGGTTAGGGTTAGGGTACGGCTTAGGATACGGGTTAGGATATGGGTTAGGTTACGGCGTTGGGTATGGGTGAGGGTTAGGGTTAGGGTTAGGGTAAGGCTTTGGGTACGGGTTAGGGTACGGGTGAGGGTACGGCGTAGGGTAGAGGTTAGGGTTAGGTTTAGGGTTAGGGTACGGCTTAGGATACGGGTTAGGGTATGGGTGAGGGTACGGCGTAGCGTATGGGTTAGGGTTAGGGTTAGGGTTAGGGTTAGTTTTAGGGTTAGGGATTGGTTTAGGGTACGGGTTAGGATTAGCGTACCTGTTAGGGTTAGGTTTTCGGTTAGGGTTAGGGTACGCGTTAGGGTTAGGGTATGGGTTAGGGTTAGGGTACACGTTAGGATTAGGGTATTTATTAAACCTATCCCACTCTCTAGATACCACTTAGCACGTAAAGGAATATTATTTAGGGTCCAGCCATGGAGAAGATTTTCGTTACTAGGATAAGATAAAGAATAAACACATTATAAAAAAATCACATTAGGATTTTCTTTTTAACCTGTTCCTTAAAACACTAGTGCTTAGGAAATCTAATGGAGGCAAAAGCAGTCAAGGGTAGTTTAGGGTTAGGGTTAGGGTTAGGGTTAGTGTTAGGGTTAGGGTACGGCTTAGGGTATGGGATAGGGTATGGGTGAGGGTACGGCATAGGGTAGGGTTTAGGGTTAGGGTTAGTGTTAGGGTTAGGGTATGGCTTAGGGTACGGGTGAGGGTACGGGTGAGGGTACTGCGTAGGGTATTGGTTAGGGTTAGGGTACGGCTTAGGATACGTGTTAGGGTACGGGTTAGGGTACGGCGTAGAGTGTGGGTTAAGGTTAGGGTTAGTGTTAGGGTTAGGGTTACGGTACGTCTTAGGGTATGTGTTAGGGTACGGGTGAGGGTACGGCGTAGGTTATGGGTTAGGGTTAGGGTTAGGGTTAGGGTTAGGGTACGGCTTAGGATACGGGTTAGGGTACGGGTGAGGGTACGGCGTAGGTTATGGGTTAGGGTTAGGGTTAGTGTTAGGGTTATGGTACGGCTTAAGTTATGGGATAGGGTACAGGTGAGGGTATGGCATAGGGTAGGGGTTAGGGTTAGGGTTAGGGTTAGGGTTAGGGTTAGGGTACGGCTTAGGGTACGGGTGAGGCTATGGGTGAGGATACTGCGTAGGGTATTGGTTAGGGTTAGGGTACGGCTTAGGATACGGGTTAGGGTACGTGTTAGGGTATGGCGTACGGTATGGGTTAGGGTTAGGGTTAGGGTTAGGGTTAGGGTACGGCTTAGGGTACGGGTTAGGGTACGGGTGAGGTTACGGCGTAGGGTATAGTTTAGGGTTAGGGTTAGGGTTAGGGTACGGCTTAGGATACGGGTTAGGGTACGGGTGAGGGTACGGCGTAGCATATGTTTTAGGGTTAGGGTTAGGGTACGGCTTAGGGTACGGGTTAGGGTACGGGTGAGGGTACGGTGTAGGTTATGGGTTAGGGTTAGGGTTAGGGTTAGGGTTAGTTTTAGGGTTAGGGATTGGTTTAGGGTACGGGTTAGGATTAGCATACGTGTTCGGGTTAGGGTTTTGGTTAGGGTTAGGGTACGCGTTAGGGTTAGGGTATGGGTTAGGTTTAGGGTACACTTTAGGATTAGGGTATTTATTAAACCTATCCCACTCTCTAGATACCACTTAGCACGTAAAGGATTATTATTTGGGGTTCAGCCATGGAGAAGATTTTAGTCACTAGGAAAAGATAAAGAATAAACACATTATAAAAAAATCACATAAGGTTTTCTTTTTAACCTGTTCCTTAAAACACTAGTGTTTAGGAAATCTAATGGAGGCAAAAGCAGTAAAGGGTAGTTTAGGGTTAGGGTTAGGGTTAGGGTTAGGGGAGGGCTTAGGATACCGGTGAGGGTACTGGTGAGGGTACTGCGTAGGTTATTGGTTAGGGTTAGGGTACGGCTTAGGATACGGGTTAGGATATGGGTTAGGTTACGGCGTTGGGTATGGGTGAGGGTTAGGGTTAGGGTTAGGGTAAGGCTTTGGGTACGGGTTAGGGTACGGGTGAGGGTACGGCATAGGGTAGAGGTTAGGGTTAGGTTTAGGGTTAGGGTACGGCTTAGGATACGGGTTAGGGTATGGGTGAGGGTACGGCGTAGCGTATGGGTTAGGGTTAGGGTTAGGGTTAGGGTTAGTTTTAGGGTTAGGGATTGGTTTAGGGTACGGGTGAGGATTAGCGTACGTGTTAGGGTTAGGGTTTGGGTTAGGGTTAGGGTACGCATTAGGGTTAGGGTTAGGGTACACGTTAGGATTAGGGTATTTATTAAACCTATCCCACTCTCTAGATACCACTTAGCACGTAAAGGAATATTATTTAGGGTCCAGCCATGGAGAAGATTTTCGTTACTAGGATAAGATAAAGAATAAACACATTATAAAAAAATCACATTAGGATTTTCTTTTTAACCTGTTCCTTAAAACACTAGTGCTTAGGAAATCTAATGGAGGCAAAAGCAGTCAAGGGTAGTTTAGGGTTAGGGTTAGGGTTAGTGTTAGGGTTAGGGTACGGCTTAGGGTATGGGATAGGGTATGGGTGAGGGTACGGCATAGGGTAGGGTTTAGGGTTAGGGTTAGTGTTAGGGTTAGGGTTAGGGTATGGCTTAGGGTACGGGTGAGGGTACTGTGTAGGTCATTGGTTAGGGTTAGGTTAAGGCTTAGGATACAGGTTATTGTATGGGTTAGGGTACGGCGCAGGGTATGGGTAAGGGTTAGGGTTAGGGTTAGGGTTAGAGTTAGGGTACGGCTTAGGGTACGGGTTAGGGTACGGGTGAGGGTACGGCGTAGTGTATAGGTTAGGGTTAGTGTTAGGGTACGGCTTTGGGTACGGGTTAGGTTACGGGTGAGGGTACGGCGTAGGGTATGGGTTAGGGTTAGGGTTAGGGTTAGTGTTAGTGTTAGGGTTAGGGTACGGCTTAGCGTATGGGATAGGGTACGGGTGAGGGTACGGCGTAGGGTAGGGGTTAGGGTTAGAGTTAGGGTTAGGGTTGGGGTTAGGGTACGGCTTAGGGTACGGGTGAGGGTACGGGTGAGGGTACTGCGTAGGGTATTGGTTAGGGTTAGGATACGGCTTAGGATACGGGTTAGGGTACGGGTTAGGGTATGGCGTAGGGTATGGGTTAGGGTTAGGGTTAGGGTTAGGGTTAGGGTTAGGGTACGGCTTAGGATACGGGTTAGGGTACGGGTGAGGGTACGGCGTAGCGTATGGGTTAGGGTTAGGGTTAGGGTACGTCTTAGGGTACGGGTTAGGGTACGGGTGAGGGTACGGCGTAGGGTAAGGTTTAGGGTTAGGGTTAGGGTTAGGGTTAGTTTTAGGGTTAGGGATTGGTTTAGGGTACGGGTTAGGATTAGCGTACCTGTTAGGGTTAGGTTTTCGGTTAGGGTTAGGGTACGCGTTAGGGTTAGGGTATGGGTTAGGGTTAGGGTACACGTTAGGATTAGGGTATTTATTAAACCTATCCCACTCTCTAGATACCACTTAGCACGTAAAGGAATATTATTTAGGGTCCAGCCATGGAGAAGATTTTCGTTACTAGGATAAGATAAAGAATAAACACATTATAAAAAAATCACATTAGGATTTTCTTTTTAACCTGTTCCTTAAAACACTAGTGCTTAGGAAATCTAATGGAGGCAAAAGCAGTCAAGGGTAGTTTAGGGTTAGGGTTAGGGTTAGGGTTAGTGTTAGGGTTAGGGTACGGCTTAGGGTATGGGATAGGGTATGGGTGAGGGTACGGCATAGGGTAGGGTTTAGGGTTAGGGTTAGTGTTAGGGTTAGGGTTAGGGTATGGCTTAGGGTACGGGTGAGGCTATGGGTGAGGATACTGCGTAGGGTATTGGTTAGGTTTAGGGTACGGCTTAGGATACGGGTTAGGGTACGTGTTAGGGTATGGCGTACGGTATGGGTTAGGGTTAGGGTTAGGGTTAGGGTTAGGGTTAGGGTTAGGGTACGGCTTAGGGTACGGGTTAGGGTACGGGTGAGGTTACGGCGTAGGGTATAGTTTAGGGTTAGGGTTAGGGTTAGGGTACGGCTTAGGATACGGGTTAGGGTACGGGTTAGGGTATGGCGTAGGGTATGGGTTAGGGTTAGGGTTAGGGTTAGGGTTAGGGTTAGGGTACGGCTTAGGATACGGGTTAGGGTACGGGTGAGGGTACGGCGTAGCGTATGGGTTAGGGTTAGGGTTAGGGTACGTCTTAGGGTACGGGTTAGGGTACGGGTGAGGGTACGGCGTAGGGTAAGGTTTAGGGTTAGGGTTAGGGTTAGGGTTAGTTTTAGGGTTAGGGATTGGTTTAGGGTACGGGTTAGGATTAGCGTACCTGTTAGGGTTAGGTTTTCGGTTAGGGTTAGGGTACGCGTTAGGGTTAGGGTATGGGTTAGGGTTAGGGTACACGTTAGGATTAGGGTATTTATTAAACCTATCCCACTCTCTAGATACCACTTAGCACGTAAAGGAATATTATTTAGGGTCCAGCCATGGAGAAGATTTTCGTTACTAGGATAAGATAAAGAATAAACACATTATAAAAAAATCACATTAGGATTTTCTTTTTAACCTGTTCCTTAAAACACTAGTGCTTAGGAAATCTAATGGAGGCAAAAGCAGTCAAGGGTAGTTTAGGGTTAGGGTTAGGGTTAGGGTTAGTGTTAGGGTTAGGGTACGGCTTAGGGTATGGGATAGGGTATGGGTGAGGGTACGGCATAGGGTAGGGTTTAGGGTTAGGGTTAGTGTTAGGGTTAGGGTTAGGGTATGGCTTAGGGTACGGGTGAGGCTATGGGTGAGGATACTGCGTAGGGTATTGGTTAGGGTTAGGGTACGGCTTAGGATACGGGTTAGGGTACGTGTTAGGGTATGGCGTACGGTATGGGTTAGGGTTAGGGTTAGGGTTAGGGTTAGGGTTAGGGTTAGGGTACGGCTTAGGGTACGGGTTAGGGTACGGGTGAGGTTACGGCGTAGGGTATAGTTTAGGGTTAGGGTTAGGGTTAGGGTACGGCTTAGGATACGGGTTAGGGTACGGGTGAGGGTACGGCGTAGCATATGTTTTAGGGTTAGGGTTAGGGTACGGCTTAGGGTACGGGTTAGGGTACGGGTGAGGGTACGGTGTAGGTTATGGGTTAGGGTTAGGGTTAGGGTTAGGGTTAGTTTTAGGGTTAGGGATTGGTTTAGGGTACGGGTTAGGATTAGCATACGTGTTCGGGTTAGGGTTTTGGTTAGGGTTAGGGTACGCGTTAGGGTTAGGGTATGGGTTAGGTTTAGGGTACACTTTAGGATTAGGGTATTTATTAAACCTATCCCACTCTCTAGATACCACTTAGCACGTAAAGGAATATTATTTGGGGTTCAGCCATGGAGAAGATTTTAGTCACTAGGATAAGATAAAGAATAAACACATTATAAAAAAATCACATAAGGTTTTCTTTTTAACCTGTTCCTTAAAACACTAGTGTTTAGGAAATCTAATGGAGGCAAAAGCAGTAAAGGGTAGTTTAGGGTTAGGGTTAGGGTTAGGGTTAGGGGAGGGCTTAGGATACCGGTGAGGGTACTGGTGAGGGTACTGCGTAGGTTATTGGTTAGGGTTAGGGTACGGCTTAGGATACGGGTTAGGATATGGGTTAGGTTACGGCGTTGGGTATGGGTGAGGGTTAGGGTTAGGGTAAGGCTTTGGGTACGGGTTAGGGTACGGGTGAGGGTACGGCGTAGGGTAGAGGTTAGGGTTAGGTTTAGGGTTAGGGTACGGCTTAGGATACGGGTTAGGGTATGGGTGAGGGTACGGCGTAGCGTATGGGTTAGGGTTAGGGTTAGGGTTAGGGTTAGTTTTAGGGTTAGGGATTGGTTTAGGGTACGGGTGAGGATTAGCGTACGTGTTAGGGTTAGGGTTTGGGTTAGGGTTAGGGTACGCATTAGGATTAGGGTTAGGGTACACGTTAGGATTAGGGTATTTATTAAACCTATCCCACTCTCTAGATACCACTTAGCACGTAAAGGAATATTATTTAGGGTCCAGCCATGGAGAAGATTTTCGTTACTAGGATAAGATAAAGAATAAACACATTATAAAAAAATCACATTAGGATTTTCTTTTTAACCTGTTCCTTAAAACACTAGTGCTTAGGAAATCTAATGGAGGCAAAAGCAGTCAAGGGTAGTTTAGGGTTAGGGTTAGGGTTAGGGTTAGGGTTAGGGTTAGGGTACGGCTTAGGGTATGGGATAGGGTATGGGTGAGGGTACGGCATAGGGTAGGGTTTAGGGTTAGGGTTAGTGTTAGGGTTAGGGTTAGGGTATGGCTTAGGGTACGGGTGAGGGTACTGTGTAGGTCATTGGTTAGGGTTAGGTTAAGGCTTAGGATACAGGTTATTGTATGGGTTAGGGTACGGCGCAGGGTATGGGTAAGGGTTAGGGTTAGGGTTAGGGTTAGAGTTAGGGTACGGCTTAGGGTACGGGTTAGGGTACGGGTGAGGGTACGGCGTAGTGTATAGGTTAGGGTTAGGGTTAGGGTACGGCTTTGGGTACGGGTTAGGTTACGGGTGAGGGTACGGCGTAGGGTATGGGTTAGGGTTAGGGTTAGGGTTAGTGTTAGTGTTAGGGTTAGGGTACGGCTTAGCGTATGGGATAGGGTACGGGTGAGGGTATGGCGTAGGGTAGGGGTTAGGGTTAGAGTTAGGGTTAGGGTTGGGGTTAGGGTACGGCTTAGGGTACGGGTGAGGGTACGGGTGAGGGTACTGCGTAGGGTATTGGTTAGGGTTAGGATACGGCTTAGGATACGGGTTAGGGTACGGGTTAGGGTATGGCATAGGGTATGGGTTAGGGTTAGGGTTAGGGTTAGGGTTAGGGTTAGGGTATGGCTTAGGATACGGGTTAGGGTACGGCTGAGGGTACGGCATAGCGTATGGGTTAGGGTTAGGGTTAGGGTACGTCTTAGGGTACGGGTTAGGGTACGGGTGAGGGTACGGCGTAGGGTAAGGTTTAGGGTTAGGGTTAGGGTTAGGGTTAGTTTTAGGGTTAGGGATTGGTTTAGGGTACGGGTTAGGATTAGCGTACGTGTTAGGGTTAGGTTTTTGGTTAGGGTTAGGGTACGCGTTAGGGTTAGGGTATGGGTTAGGGTTAGGGTACACGTTAGGATTAGGGTATTTATTAAACCTATCCCACTCTCTAGATACCACTTAGCACGTAAAGGAATATTATTAGGGATCCAGCCATGGAGAAGATTTTAGTCACTAGGATAAGATAAAGAATAAACACATTATAAAAAAATCACATTAGGATTTTCTTTTTAACCTGTTCCTTAAAACACTAGTGCTTAGGAAATCTAATAGAGGCAAAAGCAATCAAGGGTAGTTTAGGGTTAGGGTTAGGGTTAGGGTTAGTGTTAGGGTTAGGGTACGGCTTAGGGTATGGGATAGGGTACGGGTGAGGGTACGGGTGAGGGTACTGCGTAGGGTATTGCTTAGGGTTAGGGTACGGCTTAGGATACGTGTTAGGGTACGGGTTAGGGTACGGCGTAGAGTGTGGGTTAGGGTTAGGGTTAGTGTTAGGGTTAGGGTTACGGTACTTCTTAGGGTACGTGTTAGGGTACGGGTGAGGGTACGGCATAGGTTATGGGTTAGGGTTAGGGTTAGGGTTAGGGTTAGGGTACGGCTTAGGATACGGGTTAGGGTACGGGTGAGGGTACGGCGTAGGTTATGGGTTAGGGTTAGGGTTAGTGTTAGGGTTATGGTACGGCTTAGGTTATGGGATAGGGTACAGGTGAGGGTATGGCATAGGGTAGGTGTTAGGGTTAGGGTTACGGTTCGGGTTAGGGTTAGGGTACGGCTTAGGGCACGGGTGAGGCTATGGGTGAGGATAATGCGTAGGGTATTGGTTAGGGTTAGGGTACGGCTTAGGATACGGGTTAGGGTACGTGTTAGGGTATGGCGTACGGTATGGGTTAGGGTTAGGGTTAGGGTTAGGGTTAGGGTTAGGGTTAGGGTTAGGGTACGGCTTAGGGTACGGGTTAGGGTACGGGTGAGGTTACGGCGTAGGGTATAGTTTAGGGTTAGTGTTAGGGTTAGGGTACGGCTTAGGATACGGGTTAGGGTACGGGTGAGGGTACGGCGTAGCATATGGTTTAGGGTTAGGGTTAGGGTACGGCTTAGGGTACGGGTTAGGGTACGGGTGAGGGTACGGTGTAGGTTATGGGTTAGGGTTAGGGTTAGGGTTAGGGTTAGTTTTAGGGTTAGGGATTGGTTTAGGGTACGGGTTAGGATTAGCATACGTGTTCGGGTTAGGGTTTTGGTTAGGGTTAGGGTACGCGTTAGGGTTAGGGTATGGGTTAGGTTTAGGGTACACTTTAGGATTAGGGTATTTATTAAACCTATCCCACTCTCTAGATACCACTTAGCACGTAAAGGAATATTATTTGGGGTTCAGCCATGGAGAAGATTTTAGTCACTAGGATAAGATAAAGAATAAACACATTATAAAAAAATCACATAAGGTTTTCTTTTTAACCTGTTCCTTAAAACACTAGTGTTTAGGAAATCTAATGGAGGCAAAAGCAGTAAAGGGTAGTTTAGGGTTAGGGTTAGGGTTAGGGTTAGGGTAGGGCTTAGGATACCGGTGAGGGTACTGGTGAGGGTACTGCGTAGGTTATTGGTTAGGGTTAGGGTACGGCTTAGGATACGGGTTAGGATATGGGTTAGGTTACGGCGTTGGGTATGGGTGAGGGTTAGGGTTAGGGTTAGGGTAAGGCTTTGGGTACGGGTTAGGGTACGGGTGAGGGTGCGGCGTAGGGTAGAGGTTAGGGTTAGGTTTAGGGTTAGGGTACGGCTTAGGATACGGGTTAGGGTATGGGTGAGGGTACGGCGTAGCGTATGGGTTAGGGTTAGGGTTAGGGTTAGGGTTAGTTTTAGGGTTAGGGATTGGTTTAGGGTACGGGTGAGGATTAGCGTACGTGTTAGGGTTAGGGTTTGGGTTAGGGTTAGGGTACACGTTAGGATTAGGGTATTTATTAAACCTATCCCACTCTCTAGATACCACTTAGCACGTAAAGGAATATTATTTAGGGTCCAGCCATGGAGAAGATTTTCGTTACTAGGATAAGATAAAGAATAAACACATTATAAAAAAATCACATTAGGATTTTCTTTTTAACCTGTTCCTTAAAACACTAGTGCTTAGGAAATCTAATGGAGGCAAAAGCAGTCAAGGGTAGTTTAGGGTTAGGGTTAGGGTTAGGGTTAGTGTTAGGGTTAGGGTACGGCTTAGGGTATGGGATAGGGTATGGGTGAGGGTACGGCATAGGGTAGGGTTTAGGGTTAGGGTTAGTGTTAGGGTTAGGGTATGGCTTAGGGTACGGGTGAGGGTACGGGTGAGGGTACTGCGTAGGGTATTGGTTAGGGTTAGGGTACGGCTTAGGATACGTGTTAGGGTACGGGTTAGGGTACGGCGTAGAGTGTGGGTTAAGGTTAGGGTTAGTGTTAGGGTTAGGGTTACGGTACGTCTTAGGGTATGTGTTAGGGTACGGGTGAGGGTACGGCGTAGGTTATGGGTTAGGGTTAGGGTTAGGGTTAGGGTTAGGGTACGGCTTAGGATACGGGTTAGGGTACGGGTGAGGGTACGGCGTAGGTTATGGGTTAGGGTTAGGGTTAGTGTTAGGGTTATGGTACGGCTTAAGTTATGGGATAGGGTACAGGTGAGGGTATGGCATAGGGTAGGGGTTAGGGTTAGGGTTAGGGTTAGGGTTAGGGTTAGGGTACGGCTTAGGGTACGGGTGAGGCTATGGGTGAGGATACTGCGTAGGGTATTGGTTAGGGTTAGGGTACGGCTTAGGATACGGGTTAGGGTACGTGTTAGGGTATGGCGTACGGTATGGGTTAGGGTTAGGGTTAGGGTTAGGGTTAGGGTACGGCTTAGGGTACGGGTTAGGGTACGGGTGAGGTTACGGCGTAGGGTATAGTTTAGGGTTAGGGTTAGGGTTAGGGTACGGCTTAGGATACGGGTTAGGGTACGGGTGAGGGTACGGCGTAGCATATGTTTTAGGGTTAGGGTTAGGGTACGGCTTAGGGTATGGGTTAGGGTACGGGTGAGGGTACGGTGTAGGTTATGGGTTAGGGTTAGGGTTAGGGTTAGTTTTAGGGTTAGGGATTGGTTTAGGGTACGGGTTAGGATTAGCATACGTGTTCGGGTTAGGGTTTTGGTTAGGGTTAGGGTACGCGTTAGGGTTAGGGTATGGGTTAGGTTTAGGGTACACTTTAGGATTAGGGTATTTATTAAACCTATCCCACTCTCTAGATACCACTTAGCACGTAAAGGATTATTATTTGGGGTTCAGCCATGGAGAAGATTTTAGTCACTAGGATAAGATAAAGAATAAACACATTATAAAAAAATCACATAAGGTTTTCTTTTTAACCTGTTCCTTAAAACACTAGTGTTTAGGAAATCTAATGGAGGCAAAAGCAGTAAAGGGTAGTTTAGGGTTAGGGTTAGGGTTAGGGTTAGGGGAGGGCTTAGGATACCGGTGAGGGTACTGGTGAGGGTACTGCGTAGGTTATTGGTTAGGGTTAGGGTACGGCTTAGGATACGGGTTAGGATATGGGTTAGGTTACGGCGTTGGGTATGGGTGAGGGTTAGGGTTAGGGTTAGGGTAAGGCTTTGGGTACGGGTTAGGGTACGGGTGAGGGTACGGCGTAGGGTAGAGGTTAGGGTTAGGTTTAGGGTTAGGGTACGGCTTAGGATACGGGTTAGGGTATGGGTGAGGGTACGGCGTAGCGTATGGGTTAGGGTTAGGGTTAGGGTTAGGGTTAGTTTTAGGGTTAGGGATTGGTTTAGGGTACGGGTGAGGATTAGCGTACGTGTTAGGGTTAGGGTTTGGGTTAGGGTTAGGGTACGCATTAGGGTTAGGGTTAGGGTACACGTTAGGATTAGGGTATTTATTAAACCTATCCCACTCTCTAGATACCACTTAGCACGTAAAGGAATATTATTTAGGGTCCAGCCATGGAGAAGATTTTCGTTACTAGGATAAGATAAAGAATAAACACATTATAAAAAAATCACATTAGGATTTTCTTTTTAACCTGTTCCTTAAAACACTAGTGCTTAGGAAATCTAATGGAGGCAAAAGCAGTCAAGGGTAGTTTAGGGTTAGGGTTAGGGTTAGTGTTAGGGTTAGGGTACGGCTTAGGGTATGGGATAGGGTATGGGTGAGGGTACGGCATAGGGTAGGGTTTAGGGTTAGGGTTAGTGTTAGGGTTAGGGTTAGGGTATGGCTTAGGGTACGGGTGAGGGTACTGTGTAGGTCATTGGTTAGGGTTAGGTTAAGGCTTAGGATACAGGTTATTGTATGGGTTAGGGTACGGCGCAGGGTATGGGTAAGGGTTAGGGTTAGGGTTAGGGTTAGAGTTAGGGTACGGCTTAGGGTACGGGTTAGGGTACGGGTGAGGGTACGGCGTAGTGTATAGGTTAGGGTTAGTGTTAGGGTACGGCTTTGGGTACGGGTTAGGTTACGGGTGAGGGTACGGCGTAGGGTATGGGTTAGGGTTAGGGTTAGGGTTAGTGTTAGTGTTAGGGTTAGGGTACGGCTTAGCGTATGGGATAGGGTACGGGTGAGGGTACGGCGTAGGGTAGGGGTTAGGGTTAGAGTTAGGGTTAGGTTTGGGGTTAGGGTACGGCTTAGGGTACGGGTGAGGGTACGGGTGAGGGTACTGCGTAGGGTATTGGTTAGGGTTAGGATACGGCTTAGGATACGGGTTAGGGTACGGGTTAGGGTATGGCGTAGGGTATGGGTTAGGGTTAGGGTTAGGGTTAGGGTTAGGGTTAGGGTACGGCTTAGGATACGGGTTAGGGTACGGGTGAGGGTACGGCGTAGCGTATGGGTTAGGGTTAGGGTTAGGGTACGTCTTAGGGTACGGGTTAGGGTACGGGTGAGGGTACGGCGTAGGGTAAGGTTTAGGGTTAGGGTTAGGGTTAGGGTTAGTTTTAGGGTTAGGGATTGGTTTAGGGTACGGGTTAGGATTAGCGTACCTGTTAGGGTTAGGTTTTCGGTTAGGGTTAGGGTACGCGTTAGGGTTAGGGTATGGGTTAGGGTTAGGGTACACGTTAGGATTAGGGTATTTATTAAACCTATCCCACTCTCTAGATACCACTTAGCACGTAAAGGAATATTATTTAGGGTCCAGCCATGGAGAAGATTTTCGTTACTAGGATAAGATAAAGAATAAACACATTATAAAAAAATCACATTAGGATTTTCTTTTTAACCTGTTCCTTAAAACACTAGTGCTTAGGAAATCTAATGGAGGCAAAAGCAGTCAAGGGTAGTTTAGGGTTAGGGTTAGGGTTAGGGTTAGTGTTAGGGTTAGGGTACGGCTTAGGGTATTGGATAGGGTATGGGTGAGGGTACGGCATAGGGTAGGGTTTAGGGTTAGGGTTAGTGTTAGGGTTAGGGTTAGGGTATGGCTTAGGGTACGGGTGAGGCTATGGGTGAGGATACTGCGTAGGGTATTGGTTAGGGTTAGGGTACGGCTTAGGATACGGGTTAGGGTACGTGTTAGGGTATGGCGTACGGTATGTGTTAGGGTTAGGGTTAGGGTTAGGGTTAGGGTTAGGGTTAGGGTACGGCTTAGGGTACGGGTTAGGGTACGGGTGAGGTTACGGCGTAGGGTATAGTTTAGGGTTAGGGTTAGGGTTAGGGTACGGCTTAGGATACGGGTTAGGGTACGGGTGAGGGTACGGCGTAGCATATGTTTTAGGGTTAGGGTTAGGGTACGGCTTAGGGTACGGGTTAGGGTACGGGTGAGGGTACGGTGTAGGTTATGGGTTAGGGTTAGGGTTAGGGTTAGGGTTAGTTTTAGGGTTAGGGATTGGTTTAGGGTACGGGTTAGGATTAGCATACGTGTTCGGGTTAGGGTTTTGGTTAGGGTTAGGGTACGCGTTAGGGTTAGGGTATGGGTTAGGTTTAGGGTACACTTTAGGATTAGGGTATTTATTAAACCTATCCCACTCTCTAGATACCACTTAGCACGTAAAGGAATATTATTTGGGGTTCAGCCATGGAGAAGATTTTAGTCACTAGGATAAGATAAAGAATAAACACATTATAAAAAAATCACATAAGGTTTTCTTTTTAACCTGTTCCTTAAAACACTAGTGTTTAGGAAATCTAATGGAGGCAAAAGCAGTAAAGGGTAGTTTAGGGTTAGGGTTAGGGTTAGGGTTAGGGGAGGGCTTAGGATACCGGTGAGGGTACTGGTGAGGGTACTGCGTAGGTTATTGGTTAGGGTTAGGGTACGGCTTAGGATACGGGTTAGGATATGGGTTAGGTTACGGCGTTGGGTATGGGTGAGGGTTAGGGTTAGGGTTAGGGTAAGGCTTTGGGTACGGGTTAGGGTACGGGTGAGGGTACGGCGTAGGGTAGAGGTTAGGGTTAGGTTTAGGGTTAGGGTACGGCTTAGGATACGGGTTACGGTATGGGTGAGGGTACGGCGTAGCGTATGGGTTAGGGTTAGGGTTAGGGTTAGGGTTAGTTTTAGGGTTAGGGATTGGTTTAGGGTACGGGTGAGGATTAGCGTACGTGTTAGGGTTAGGGTTTGGGTTAGGGTTAGGGTACGCATTAGGGTTAGGGTTAGGGTACACGTTAGGATTAGGGTATTTATTAAACCTATCCCACTCTCTAGATACCACTTAGCACGTAAAGGAATATTATTTAGGGTCCAGCCATGGAGAAGATTTTCGTTACTAGGATAAGATAAAGAATAAACACATTATAAAAAAATCACATTAGGATTTTCTTTTTAACCTGTTCCTTAAAACACTAGTGCTTAGGAAATCTAATGGAGGCAAAAGCAGTCAAGGGTAGTTTAGGGTTAGGGTTAGGGTTAGTGTTAGGGTTAGGGTACGGCTTAGGGTATGGGATAGGGTATGGGTGAGGGTACGGCATAGGGTAGGGTTTAGGGTTAGGGTTAGTGTTAGGGTTAGGGTTAGGGTATGGCTTAGGGTACGGGTGAGGGTACTGTGTAGGTCATTGGTTAGGGTTAGGTTAAGGCTTAGGATACAGGTTATTGTATGGGTTAGGGTACGGCGCAGGGTATGGGTAAGGGTTAGGGTTAGGGTTAGGGTTAGAGTTAGGGTACGGCTTAGGGTACGGGTTAGGGTACGGGTGAGGGTACGGCGTAGTGTATAGGTTAGGGTTAGTGTTAGGGTACGGCTTTGGGTACGGGTTAGGTTACGGGTGAGGGTACGGCGTAGGGTATGGGTTAGGGTTAGGGTTAGGGTTAGTGTTAGTGTTAGGGTTAGGGTACGGCTTAGCGTATGGGATAGGGTACGGGTGAGGGTACGGCGTAGGGTAGGGGTTAGGGTTAGAGTTAGGGTTAGGGTTGGGGTTAGGGTACGGCTTAGGGTACGGGTGAGGGTACGGGTGAGGGTACTGCGTAGGGTATTGGTTAGGGTTAGGATACGGCTTAGGATACGGGTTAGGGTACGGGTTAGGGTATGGCGTAGGGTATGGGTTAGGGTTAGGGTTAGGGTTAGGGTTAGGGTTAGGGTACGGCTTAGGATACGGGTTAGGGTACGGGTGAGGGTACGGCGTAGCGTATGGGTTAGGGTTAGGGTTAGGGTACGTCTTAGGGTACGGGTTAGGGTACGGGTGAGGGTACGGCGTAGGGTAAGGTTTAGGGTTAGGGTTAGGGTTAGGGTTAGTTTTAGGGTTAGGGATTGGTTTAGGGTACGGGTTAGGATTAGCGTACCTGTTAGGGTTAGGTTTTCGGTTAGGGTTAGGGTACGCGTTAGGGTTAGGGTATGGGTTAGGGTTAGGGTACACGTTAGGATTAGGGTATTTATTAAACCTATCCCACTCTCTAGATACCACTTAGCACGTAAAGGAATATTATTTAGGGTCCAGCCATGGAGAAGATTTTCGTTACTAGGATAAGATAAAGAATAAACACATTATAAAAAAATCACATTAGGATTTTCTTTTTAACCTGTTCCTTAAAACACTAGTGCTTAGGAAATCTAATGGAGGCAAAAGCAGTCAAGGGTAGTTTAGGGTTAGGGTTAGGGTTAGGGTTAGTGTTAGGGTTAGGGTACGGCTTAGGGTATGGGATAGGGTACGGGTGAGGGTACGGCATAGGGTAGGGTTTAGGGTTAGGGTTAGTGTTAGGGTTAGGGTTAGGGTATGGCTTAGGGTACGGGTGAGGCTATGGGTGAGGATACTGCGTAGGGTATTGGTTAGGGTTAGGGTACGGCTTAGGATACGGGTTAGGGTACGTGTTAGGGTATGGCGTACGGTATGGGTTAGGGTTAGGGTTAGGGTTAGGGTTAGGGTTAGGGTTAGGGTACGGCTTAGGGTACGGGTTAGGGTACGGGTGAGGTTACGGCGTAGGGTATAGTTTAGGGTTAGGGTTAGGGTTAGGGTACGGCTTAGGATACGGGTTAGGGTACGGGTGAGGGTACGGCGTAGCATATGTTTTAGGGTTAGGGTTAGGGTACGGCTTAGGGTACGGGTTAGGGTACGGGTGAGGGTACGGTGTAGGTTATGGGTTAGGGTTAGGGTTAGGGTTAGGGTTAGTTTTAGGGTTAGGGATTGGTTTAGGGTACGGGTTAGGATTAGCATACGTGTTCGGGTTAGGGTTTTGGTTAGGGTTAGGGTACGCGTTAGGGTTAGGGTATGGGTTAGGTTTAGGGTACACTTTAGGATTAGGGTATTTATTAAACCTATCCCACTCTCTAGATACCACTTAGCACGTAAAGGAATATTATTTGGGGTTCAGCCATGGAGAAGATTTTAGTCACTAGGATAAGATAAAGAATAAACACATTATAAAAAAATCACATAAGGTTTTCTTTTTAACCTGTTCCTTAAAACACTAGTGTTTAGGAAATCTAATGGAGGCAAAAGCAGTAAAGGGTAGTTTAGGGTTAGGTTTAGGGTTAGGGTTAGGGGAGGGCTTAGGATACCGGTGAGGGTACTGGTGAGGGTACTGCGTAGGTTATTGGTTAGGGTTAGGGTACGGCTTAGGATACGGGTTAGGATATGGGTTAGGTTACGGCGTTGGGTATGGGTGAGGGTTAGGGTTAGGGTTAGGGTAAGGCTTTGGGTACGGGTTAGGGTACGGGTGAGGGTACGGCGTAGGGTAGAGGTTAGGGTTAGGTTTAGGGTTAGGGTACGGCTTAGGATACGGGTTAGGGTATGGGTGAGGGTACGGCGTAGCGTATGGGTTAGGGTTAGGGTTAGGGTTAGGGTTAGTTTTAGGGTTAGGGATTGGTTTAGGGTACGGGTGAGGATTAGCGTACGTGTTAGGGTTAGGGTTTGGGTTAGGGTTAGGGTACGCATTAGGGTTAGGGTTAGGGTACACGTTAGGATTAGGGTATTTATTAAACCTATCCCACTCTCTAGATACCACTTAGCACGTAAAGGAATATTATTTAGGGTCCAGCCATGGAGAAGATTTTCGTTACTAGGATAAGATAAAGAATAAACACATTATAAAAAAATCACATTAGGATTTTCTTTTTAACCTGTTCCTTAAAACACTAGTGCTTAGGAAATCTAATGGAGGCAAAAGCAGTCAAGGGTAGTTTAGGGTTAGGGTTAGGGTTAGGGTTAGTGTTAGGGTTAGGGTACGGCTTAGGGTATGGGATAGGGTATGGGTGAGGGTACGGCATAGGGTAGGGTTTAGGGTTAGGGTTAGTGTTAGGGTTAGGGTTAGGGTATGGCTTAGGGTACGGGTGAGGGTACTGTGTAGGTCATTGGTTAGGGTTAGGTTAAGGCTTAGGATACAGGTTATTGTATGGGTTAGGGTACGGCGCAGGGTATGGGTAAGGGTTAGGGTTAGGGTTAGGGTTAGAGTTAGGGTACGGCTTAGGGTACGGGTTAGGGTACGGGTGAGGGTACGGCGTAGTGTATAGGTTAGGGTTAGGGTTAGGGTACGGCTTTGGGTACGGGTTAGGTTACGGGTGAGGGTACGGCGTAGGGTATGGGTTAGGGTTAGGGTTAGGGTTAGTGTTAGTGTTAGGGTTAGGGTACGGCTTAGCGTATGGGATAGGGTACGGGTGAGGGTACGGCGTAGGGTAGGGGTTAGGGTTAGAGTTAGGGTTAGGGTTGGGGTTAGGGTACGGCTTAGGGTACGGGTGAGGGTACGGGTGAGGGTACTGCGTAGGGTATTGGTTAGGGTTAGGATACGGCTTAGGATACGGGTTAGGGTACGGGTTAGGGTATGGCATAGGGTATGGGTTAGGGTTAGGGTTAGGGTTAGGGTTAGGGTTAGGGTATGGCTTAGGATACGGGTTAGGGTACGGCTGAGGGTACGGCATAGCGTATGGGTTAGGGTTAGGGTTAGGGTACGTCTTAGGGTACGGGTTAGGGTACGGGTGAGGGTACGGCGTAGGGTAAGGTTTAGGGTTAGGGTTAGGGTTAGGGTTAGTTTTAGGGTTAGGGATTGGTTTAGGGTACGGTTTAGGATTAGCGTACGTGTTAGGGTTAGGTTTTCGGTTAGGGTTAGGGTACGCGTTAGGGTTAGGGTATGGGTTAGGGTTAGGGTACACGTTAGGATTAGGGTATTTATTAAACCTATCCCACTCTCTAGATACCACTTAGCACGTAAAGGAATATTATTAGGGATCCAGCCATGGAGAAGATTTTAGTCACTAGGATAAGATAAAGAATAAACACATTATAAAAAAATCACATTAGGATTTTCTTTTTAACCTGTTCCTTAAAACACTAGTGCTTAGGAAATCTAATAGAGGCAAAAGCAATCAAGGGTAGTTTAGGGTTAGGGTTAGGGTTAGGGTTAGTGTTAGGCTTAGGGTACGGCTTAGGGTATGGGATAGGGTACGGGTGAGGGTACGGGTGAGGGTACTGCGTAGGGTATTGCTTAGGGTTAGGGTACGGCTTAGGATACGTGTTAGGGTACGGGTTAGGGTACGGCGTAGAGTGTGGGTTAGGGTTAGGGTTAGTGTTAGGGTTAGGGTTACGGTACTTCTTAGGGTACGTGTTAGGGTACGGGTGAGGGTACGGCGTAGGTTATGGGTTAGGGTTAGGGTTAGGGTTAGGGTTAGGGTACGGCTTAGGATACGGGTTAGGGTACGGGTGAGGGTACGGCGTAGGTTATGGGTTAAGGTTAGGGTTAGTGTTAGGGTTATGGTACGGCTTAGGTTATGGGATAGGGTACAGGTGAGGGTATGGCATAGGGTAGGTGTTAGGGTTAGGGTTAGGGTTAGGGTTAGGGTTAGGGTACGGCTTAGGGCACGGGTGAGGCTATGGGTGAGGATAATGCGTAGGGTATTGGTTAGGGTTAGGGTACGGCTTAGGATACGGGTTAGGGTACGTGTTAGGGTATGGCGTACGGTATGGGTTAGGGTTAGGGTTAGGGTTAGGGTTAGGGTTAGGGTTAGGGTACGGCTTAGGGTACGGGTTAGGGTACGGGTGAGGTTACGGCGTAGGGTATAGTTTAGGGTTAGTGTTAGGGTTAGGGTACGGCTTAGGATACGGGTTAGGGTACGGGTGAGGGTACGGCGTAGCATATGGTTTAGGGTTAGGGTTAGGGTACGGCTTAGGGTACGGGTTAGGGTACGGGTGAGGGTACGGTGTAGGTTATGGGTTAGGGTTAGGGTTAGGGTTAGGGTTAGTTTTAGGGTTAGGGATTGGTTTAGGGTACGGGTTAGGATTAGCATACGTGTTCGGGTTAGGGTTTTGGTTAGGGTTAGGGTACGCGTTAGGGTTAGGGTATGGGTTAGGTTTAGGGTACACTTTAGGATTAGGGTATTTATTAAACCTATCCCACTCTCTAGATACCACTTAGCACGTAAAGGAATATTATTTGGGGTTCAGCCATGGAGAAGATTTTAGTCACTAGGATAAGATAAAGAATAAACACATTATAAAAAAATCACATAAGGTTTTCTTTTTAACCTGTTCCTTAAAACACTAGTGTTTAGGAAATCTAATGGAGGCAAAAGCAGTAAAGGGTAGTTTAGGGTTAGGGTTAGGGTTAGGGTTAGGGTAGGGCTTAGGATACCGGTGAGGGTACTGGTGAGGGTACTGCGTAGGTTATTGGTTAGGGTTAGGGTACGGCTTAGGATACGGGTTAGGATATGGGTTAGGTTACGGCGTTGGGTATGGGTGAGGGTTAGGGTTAGGGTTAGGGTAAGGCTTTGGGTACGGGTTAGGGTACGGGTGAGGGTGCGGCGTAGGGTAGAGGTTAGGGTTAGGTTTAGGGTTAGGGTACGGCTTAGGATACGGGTTAGGGTATGGGTGAGGGTACGGCGTAGCGTATGGGTTAGGGTTAGGGTTAGGGTTAGGGTTAGTTTTAGGGTTAGGGATTGGTTTAGGGTACGGGTGAGGATTAGCGTACGTGTTAGGGTTAGGGTTTGGGTTAGGGTTAGGGTACACGTTAGGATTAGGGTATTTATTAAACCTATCCCACTCTCTAGATACCACTTAGCACGTAAAGGAATATTATTTAGGGTCCAGCCATGGAGAAGATTTTCGTTACTAGGATAAGATAAAGAATAAACACATTATAAAAAAATCACATTAGGATTTTCTTTTTAACCTGTTCCTTAAAACACTAGTGCTTAGGAAATCTAATGGAGGCAAAAGCAGTCAAGGGTAGTTTAGGGTTAGGGTTAGGGTTAGGGTTAGTGTTAGGGTTAGGGTACGGCTTAGGGTATGGGATAGGGTATGGGTGAGGGTACGGCATAGGGTACGGTTTAGGGTTAGTGTTAGGGTTAGGGTTAGGGTATGGCTTAGGGTACGGGTGAGGGTACGGGTGAGGGTACTGCGTAGGGTATTGGTTAGGGTTAGGGTACGGCTTAGGATACGTGTTAGGGTACGGGTTAGGGTACGGCGTAGAGTGTGGGTTAAGGTTAGGGTTAGTGTTAGGGTTAGGGTTACGGTACGTCTTAGGGTATGTGTTAGGGTACGGGTGAGGGTACGGCGTAGGTTATGGGTTAGGGTTAGGGTTAGGGTTAGGGTTAGGGTACGGCTTAGGATACGGGTTAGGGTACGGTTGAGTGTACGGCGTAGGTTATGGGTTAGGGTTAGGGTTAGTGTTAGGGTTATGGTACGGCTTAAGTTATGGGATAGGGTACAGGTGAGGGTATGGCATAGGGTAGGGGTTAGGGTTAGGGTTAGGGTTAGGGTTAGGGTTAGGGTACGGCTTAGGGTACGGGTGAGGCTATGGGTGAGGATACTGCGTAGGGTATTGGTTAGGGTTAGGGTACGGCTTAGGATACGGGTTAGGGTACGTGTTAGGGTATGGCGTACGGTATGGGTTAGGGTTAGGGTTAGGGTTAGGGTTAGGGTACGGCTTAGGGTACGGGTTAGGGTACGGGTGAGGTTACGGCGTAGGGTATAGTTTAGGGTTAGGGTTAGGGTTAGGGTACGGCTTAGGATACGGGTTAGGGTACGGGTGAGGGTACGGCGTAGCATATGTTTTAGGGTTAGGGTTAGGGTACGGCTTAGGGTATGGGTTAGGGTACGGGTGAGGGTACGGTGTAGGTTATGGGTTAGGGTTAGGGTTAGGGTTAGGGTTAGTTTTAGGGTTAGGGATTGGTTTAGGGTACGGGTTAGGATTAGCATACGTGTTCGGGTTAGGGTTTTGGTTAGGGTTAGGGTACGCGTTAGGGTTAGGGTATGGGTTAGGTTTAGGGTACACTTTAGGATTAGGGTATTTATTAAACCTATCCCACTCTCTAGATACCACTTAGCACGTAAAGGATTATTATTTGGGGTTCAGCCATGGAGAAGATTTTAGTCACTAGGATAAGATAAAGAATAAACACATTATAAAAAAATCACATAAGGTTTTCTTTTTAACCTGTTCCTTAAAACACTAGTGTTTAGGAAATCTAATGGAGGCAAAAGCAGTAAAGGGTAGTTTAGGGTTAGGGTTAGGGTTAGGGTTAGGGGAGGGCTTAGGATACCGGTGAGGGTACTGGTGAGGGTACTGCGTAGGTTATTGGTTAGGGTTAGGGTACGGCTTAGGATACGGGTTAGGATATGGGTTAGGTTACGGCGTTGGGTATGGGTGAGGGTTAGGGTTAGGGTTAGGGTAAGGCTTTGGGTACGGGTTAGGGTACGGGTGAGGGTACGGCATAGGGTAGAGGTTAGGGTTAGGTTTAGGGTTAGGGTACGGCTTAGGATACGGGTTAGGGTATGGGTGAGGGTACGGCGTAGCGTATGGGTTAGGGTTAGGGTTAGGGTTAGGGTTAGTTTTAGGGTTAGGGATTGGTTTAGGGTACGGGTGAGGATTAGCGTACGTGTTAGGGTTAGGGTTTGGGTTAGGGTTAGGGTACGCATTAGGGTTAGGGTTAGGGTACACGTTAGGATTAGGGTATTTATTAAACCTATCCCACTCTCTAGATACCACTTAGCACGTAAAGGAATATTATTTAGGGTCCAGCCATGGAGAAGATTTTCGTTACTAGGATAAGATAAAGAATAAACACATTATAAAAAAATCACATTAGGATTTTCTTTTTAACCTGTTCCTTAAAACACTAGTGCTTAGGAAATCTAATGGAGGCAAAAGCAGTCAAGGGTAGTTTAGGGTTAGGGTTAGGGTTAGTGTTAGGGTTAGGGTACGGCTTAGGGTATGGGATAGGGTATGGGTGAGGGTACGGCATAGGGTAGGGTTTAGGGTTAGGGTTAGTGTTAGGGTTAGGGTTAGGGTATGGCTTAGGGTACGGGTGAGGGTACTGTGTAGGTCATTGGTTAGGGTTAGGTTAAGGCTTAGGATACAGGTTATTGTATGGGTTAGGGTACGGCGCAGGGTATGGGTAAGGGTTAGGGTTAGGGTTAGGGTTAGAGTTAGGGTACGGCTTAGGGTACGGGTTAGGGTACGGGTGAGGGTACGGCGTAGTGTATAGGTTAGGGTTAGTGTTAGGGTACGGCTTTGGGTACGGGTTAGGTTACGGGTGAGGGTACGGCGTAGGGTATGGGTTAGGGTTAGGGTTAGGGTTAGTGTTAGTGTTAGGGTTAGGGTACGGCTTAGCGTATGGGATAGGGTACGGGTGAGGGTACGGCGTAGGGTAGGGGTTAGGGTTAGAGTTAGGGTTAGGGTTGGGGTTAGGGTACGGCTTAGGGTACGGGTGAGGGTACGGGTGAGGGTACTGCGTAGGGTATTGGTTAGGGTTAGGATACGGCTTAGGATACGGGTTAGGGTACGGGTTAGGGTATGGCGTAGGGTATGGGTTAGGGTTAGGGTTAGGGTTAGGGTTAGGGTTAGGGTACGGCTTAGGATACGGGTTAGGGTACGGGTGAGGGTACGGCGTAGCGTATGGGTTAGGGTTAGGGTTAGGGTACGTCTTAGGGTACGGGTTAGGGTACGGGTGAGGGTACGGCGTAGGGTAAGGTTTAGGGTTAGGGTTAGGGTTAGGGTTAGTTTTAGGGTTAGGGATTGGTTTAGGGTACGGGTTAGGATTAGCGTACCTGTTAGGGTTAGGTTTTCGGTTAGGGTTAGGGTACGCGTTAGGGTTAGGGTATGGGTTAGGGTTAGGGTACACGTTAGGATTAGGGTATTTATTAAACCTATCCCACTCTCTAGATACCACTTAGCACGTAAAGGAATATTATTTAGGGTCCAGCCATGGAGAAGATTTTCGTTACTAGGATAAGATAAAGAATAAACACATTATAAAAAAATCACATTAGGATTTTCTTTTTAACCTGTTCCTTAAAACACTAGTGCTTAGGAAATCTAATGGAGGCAAAAGCAGTCAAGGGTAGTTTAGGGTTAGGGTTAGGGTTAGGGTTAGTGTTAGGGTTAGGGTACGGCTTAGGGTATGGGATAGGGTATGGGTGAGGGTACGGCATAGGGTAGGGTTTAGGGTTAGGGTTAGTGTTAGGGTTAGGGTTAGGGTATGGCTTAGGGTACGGGTGAGGCTATGGGTGAGGATACTGCGTAGGGTATTGGTTAGGGTTAGGGTACGGCTTAGGATACGGGTTAGGGTACGTGTTAGGGTATGGCGTACGGTATGGGTTAGGGTTAGGGTTAGGGTTAGGGTTAGGGTTAGGGTTAGGGTACGGCTTAGGGTACGGGTTAGGGTACGGGTGAGGTTACGGCGTAGGGTATAGTTTAGGGTTAGGGTTAGGGTTAGGGTACGGCTTAGGATACGGGTTAGGGTACGGGTGAGGGTACGGCGTAGCATATGTTTTAGGGTTAGGGTTAGGGTACGGCTTAGGGTACGGGTTAGGGTACGGGTGAGGGTACGGTGTAGGTTATGGGTTAGGGTTAGGGTTAGGGTTAGGGTTAGTTTTAGGGTTAGGGATTGGTTTAGGGTACGGGTTAGGATTAGCATACGTGTTCGGGTTAGGGTTTTGGTTAGGGTTAGGGTACGCGTTAGGGTTAGGGTATGGGTTAGGTTTAGGGTACACTTTAGGATTAGGGTATTTATTAAACCTATCCCACTCTCTAGATACCACTTAGCACGTAAAGGAATATTATTTGGGGTTCAGCCATGGAGAAGATTTTGGTCACTAGGATAAGATAAAGAATAAACACATTATAAAAAAATCACATAAGGTTTTCTTTTTAACCTGTTCCTTAAAACACTAGTGTTTAGGAAATCTAATGGAGGCAAAAGCAGTAAAGGGTAGTTTAGGGTTAGGGTTAGGGTTAGGGTTAGGGGAGGGCTTAGGATACCGGTGAGGGTACTGGTGAGGGTACTGCGTAGGTTATTGGTTAGGGTTAGGGTACGGCTTAGGATACGGGTTAGGATATGGGTTAGGTTACGGCGTTGGGTATGGGTGAGGGTTAGGGTTAGGGTTAGGGTAAGGCTTTGGGTACGGGTTAGGGTACGGGTGAGGGTACGGCGTAGGGTAGAGGTTAGGGTTAGGTTTAGGGTTAGGGTACGGCTTAGGATACGGGTTAGGGTATGGGTGAGGGTACGGCGTAGCGTATGGGTTAGGGTTAGGGTTAGGGTTAGGGTTAGTTTTAGGGTTAGGGATTGGTTTAGGGTACGGGTGAGGATTAGCGTACGTGTTAGGGTTAGGGTTTGGGTTAGGGTTAGGGTACGCATTAGGGTTAGGGTTAGGGTACACGTTAGGATTAGGGTATTTATTAAACCTATCCCACTCTCTAGATACCACTTAGCACGTAAAGGAATATTATTTAGGGTCCAGCCATGGAGAAGATTTTCGTTACTAGGATAAGATAAAGAATAAACACATTATAAAAAAATCACATTAGGATTTTCTTTTTAACCTGTTCCTTAAAACACTAGTGCTTAGGAAATCTAATGGAGGCAAAAGCAGTCAAGGGTAGTTTAGGGTTAGGGTTAGGGTTAGGGTTAGTGTTAGGGTTAGGGTACGGCTTAGGGTATGGGATAGGGTATGGGTGAGGGTACGGCATAGGGTAGGGTTTAGGGTTAGGGTTAGTGTTAGGGTTAGGGTTAGGGTATGGCTTAGGGTACGGGTGAGGGTACTGTGTAGGTCATTGGTTAGGGTTAGGTTAAGGCTTAGGATACAGGTTATTGTATGGGTTAGGGTACGGCGCAGGGTATGGGTAAGGGTTAGGGTTAGGGTTAGGGTTAGAGTTAGGGTACGGCTTAGGGTACGGGTTAGGGTACGTGTGAGGGTACGGCGTAGGGTATAGGTTAGGGTTAGGGTTAGGGTACGGCTTTGGGTACGGGTTAGGTTACGGGTGAGGGTACGGCGTAGGGTATGGGTTAGGGTTAGGGTTAGGGTTAGTGTTAGTGTTAGGGTTAGGGTACGGCTTAGCGTATGGGATAGGGTACGGGTGAGGGTACGGCGTAGGGTAGGGGTTAGGGTTAGAGTTAGGGTTAGGGTTGGGGTTAGGGTACGGCTTAGGGTACGGGTGAGGGTACGGGTGAGGGTACTGCGTAGGGTATTGGTTAGGGTTAGGATACGGCTTAGGATACGGGTTAGGGTACGGGTTAGGGTATGGCATAGGGTATGGGTTAGGGTTAGGGTTAGGGTTAGGGTTAGGGTTAGGGTATGGCTTAGGATACAGGTTAGGGTACGGCTGAGGGTACGGCATAGCGTATGGGTTAGGGTTAGGGTTAGGGTACGTCTTAGGGTACGGGTTAGGGTACGGGTGAGGGTACGGCATAGGGTAAGGTTTAGGGTTAGGGTTAGGGTTAGGGTTAGTTTTAGGGTTAGGGATTGGTTTAGGGTACGGGTTAGGATTAGCGTACGTGTTAGGGTTAGGTTTTCGGTTAGGGTTAGGGTACGCGTTAGGGTTAGGGTATGGGTTAGGGTTAGGGTACACGTTAGGATTAGGGTATTTATTAAACCTATCCCACTCTCTAGATACCACTTAGCACGTAAAGGAATATTATTTAGGGTCCAGCCATGGAGAAGATTTTCGTTACTAGGATAAGATAAAGAATAAACACATTATAAAAAAATCACATTAGGATTTTCTTTTTAACCTGTTCCTTAAAACACTAGTGCTTAGGAAATCTAATGGAGGCAAAAGCAGTCAAGGGTAGTTTAGGGTTAGGGTTAGGGTTAGGGTTAGTGTTAGGGTTAGGGTACGGCTTAGGGTATGGGATAGGGTATGGGTGAGGGTACGGCATAGGGTAGGGTTTAGGGTTAGGGTTAGTGTTAGGGTTAGGGTATGGCTTAGGGTACGGGTGAGGGTACGGGTGAGGGTACTGCGTAGGGTATTGGTTAGGGTTAGGGTACGGCTTAGGATACGTGTTAGGGTACGGGTTAGGGTACGGCGTAGAGTGTGGGTTAAGGTTAGGGTTAGTGTTAGGTTTAGGGTTACGGTACGTCTTAGGGTATGTGTTAGGGTACGGGTGAGGGTACGGCGTAGGTTATGGGTTAGGGTTAGGGTTAGGGTTAGGGTTAGGGTACGGCTTAGGATACGGGTTAGGGTACGGGTGAGGGTACGGCGTAGGTTATGGGTTAGGGTTAGGGTTAGTGTTAGGGTTATGGTACGGCTTAAGTTATGGGATAGGGTACAGGTGAGGGTATGGCATAGGGTAGGGGTTAGGGTTAGGGTTAGGGTTAGGGTTAGGGTTAGGGTACGGCTTAGGGTACGGGTGAGGCTATGGGTGAGGATACTGCGTAGGGTATTGGTTAGGGTTAGGGTACGGCTTAGGATACGGGTTAGGGTACGTGTTAGGGTATGGCGTACGGTATGGGTTAGGGTTAGGGTTAGGGTTAGGGTTAGGGTACGGCTTAGGGTACGGGTTAGGGTACGGGTGAGGTTACGGCGTAGGGTATAGTTTAGGGTTAGGGTTAGGGTTAGGGTACGGCTTAGGATACGGGTTAGGGTACGGGTGAGGGTACGGCGTAGCATATGTTTTAGGGTTAGGGTCAGGGTACGGCTTAGGGTACGGGTTAGGGTACGGGTGAGGGTACGGTGTAGGTTATGGGTTAGGGTTAGGGTTAGGGTTAGGGTTAGTTTTAGGGTTAGGGATTGGTTTAGGGTACGGGTTAGGATTAGCATACGTGTTCGGGTTGGGTTTTGGTTAGGGTTAGGGTACGCGTTAGGGTTAGGGTATGGGTTAGGTTTAGGGTACACTTTAGGATTAGGGTATTTATTAAACCTATCCCACTCTCTAGATACCACTTAGCACGTAAAGGAATATTATTTGGGGTTCAGCCATGGAGAAGATTTTAGTCACTAGGATAAGATAAAGAATAAACACATTATAAAAAAATCACATAAGGTTTTCTTTTTAACCTGTTCCTTAAAACACTAGTGTTTAGGAAATCTAATGGAGGCAAAAGCAGTAAAGGGTAGTTTAGGGTTAGGGTTAGGGTTAGGGTTAGGGTAGGGCTTAGGATACCGGTGAGGGTACTGGTGAGGGTACTGCGTAGGTTATTGGTTAGGGTTAGGGTACGGCTTAGGATACGGGTTAGGATATGGGTTAGGTTACGGCGTTGGGTATGGGTGAGGGTTAGGGTTAGGGTTAGGGTAAGGCTTTGGGTACGGGTTAGGGTACGGGTGAGGGTGCGGCGTAGGGTAGAGGTTAGGGTTAGGTTTAGGGTTAGGGTACGGCTTAGGATACGGGTTAGGGTATGGGTGAGGGTACGGCGTAGCGTATGGGTTAGGGTTAGGGTTAGGGTTAGGGTTAGTTTTAGGGTTAGGGATTGGTTTAGGGTACGGGTGAGGATTAGCGTACGTGTTAGGGTTAGGGTTTGGGTTAGGGTTAGGGTACACGTTAGGATTAGGGTATTTATTAAACCTATCCCACTCTCTAGATACCACTTAGCACGTAAAGGAATATTATTTAGGGTCCAGCCATGGAGAAGATTTTCGTTACTAGGATAAGATAAAGAATAAACACATTATAAAAAAATCACATTAGGATTTTCTTTTTAACCTGTTCCTTAAAACACTAGTGCTTAGGAAATCTAATGGAGGCAAAAGCAGTCAAGGGTAGTTTAGGGTTAGGGTTAGGGTTAGGGTTAGTGTTAGGGTTAGGGTACGGCTTAGGGTATGGGATAGGGTATGGGTGAGGGTACGGCATAGGGTAGGGTTTAGGGTTAGGGTTAGTGTTAGGGTTAGGGTATGGCTTAGGGTACGGGTGAGGGTACGGGTGAGGGTACTGCGTAGGGTATTGGTTAGGGTTAGGGTACGGCTTAGGATACGTGTTAGGGTACGGGTTAGGGTACGGCGTAGAGTGTGGGTTAAGGTTAGGGTTAGTGTTAGGTTTAGGGTTACGGTACGTCTTAGGGTATGTGTTAGGGTACGGGTGAGGGTACGGCGTAGGTTATGGGTTAGGGTTAGGGTTAGGGTTAGGGTTAGGGTACGGCTTAGGATACGGGTTAGGGTACGGGTGAGGGTACGGCGTAGGTTATGGGTTAGGGTTAGGGTTAGTGTTAGGGTTATGGTACGGCTTAAGTTATGGGATAGGGTACAGGTGAGGGTATGGCATAGGGTAGGGGTTAGGGTTAGGGTTAGGGTTAGGGTTAGGGTTAGGGTACGGCTTAGGGTACGGGTGAGGCTATGGGTGAGGATACTGCGTAGGGTATTGGTTAGGGTTAGGGTACGGCTTAGGATACGGGTTAGGGTACGTGTTAGGGTATGGCGTACGGTATGGGTTAGGGTTAGGGTTAGGGTTAGGGTTAGGGTACGGCTTAGGGTACGGGTTAGGGTACGGGTGAGGTTACGGCGTAGGGTATAGTTTAGGGTTAGGGTTAGGGTTAGGGTACGGCTTAGGATACGGGTTAGGGTACGGGTGAGGGTACGGCGTAGCATATGTTTTAGGGTTAGGGTCAGGGTACGGCTTAGGGTACGGGTTAGGGTACGGGTGAGGGTACGGTGTAGGTTATGGGTTAGGGTTAGGGTTAGGGTTAGGGTTAGTTTTAGGGTTAGGGATTGGTTTAGGGTACGGTTTAGGATTAGCATACGTGTTCGGGTTAGGGTTTTGGTTAGGGTTAGGGTACGCGTTAGGGTTAGGGTATGGGTTAGGTTTAGGGTACACTTTAGGATTAGGGTATTTATTAAACCTATCCCACTCTCTAGATACCACTTAGCACGTAAAGGATTATTATTTGGGGTTCAGCCATGGAGAAGATTTTAGTCACTAGGATAAGATAAAGAATAAACACATTATAAAAAAATCACATAAGGTTTTCTTTTTAACCTGTTCCTTAAAACACTAGTGTTTAGGAAATCTAATGGAGGCAAAAGCAGTAAAGGGTAGTTTAGGGTTAGGGTTAGGGTTAGGGTTAGGGGAGGGCTTAGGATACCGGTGAGGGTACTGGTGAGGGTACTGCGTAGGTTATTGGTTAGGGTTAGGGTACGGCTTAGGATACGGGTTAGGATATGGGTTAGGTTACGGCGTTGGGTATGGGTGAGGGTTAGGGTTAGGGTTAGGGTAAGGCTTTGGGTACGGGTTAGGGTACGGGTGAGGGTACGGCATAGGGTAGAGGTTAGGGTTAGGTTTAGGGTTAGGGTACGGCTTAGGATACGGGTTAGGGTATGGGTGAGGGTACGGCGTAGCGTATGGGTTAGGGTTAGGGTTAGGGTTAGGGTTAGTTTTAGGGTTAGGGATTGGTTTAGGGTACGGGTGAGGATTAGCGTACGTGTTAGGGTTAGGGTTTGGGTTAGGGTTAGGGTACGCATTAGGGTTAGGGTTAGGGTACACGTTAGGATTAGGGTATTTATTAAACCTATCCCACTCTCTAGATACCACTTAGCACGTAAAGGAATATTATTTAGGGTCCAGCCATGGAGAAGATTTTCGTTACTAGGATAAGATAAAGAATAAACACATTATAAAAAAATCACATTAGGATTTTCTTTTTAACCTGTTCCTTAAAACACTAGTGCTTAGGAAATCTAATGGAGGCAAAAGCAGTCAAGGGTAGTTTAGGGTTAGGGTTAGGGTTAGTGTTAGGGTTAGGGTACGGCTTAGGGTATGGGATAGGGTATGGGTGAGGGTACGGCATAGGGTAGGGTTTAGGGTTAGGGTTAGTGTTAGGGTTAGGGTTAGGGTATGGCTTAGGGTACGGGTGAGGGTACTGTGTAGGTCATTGGTTAGGGTTAGGTTAAGGCTTAGGATACAGGTTATTGTATGGGTTAGGGTACGGCGCAGGGTATGGGTAAGGGTTAGGGTTAGGGTTAGGGTTAGAGTTAGGGTACGGCTTAGGGTACGGGTTAGGGTACGGGTGAGGGTACGGCGTAGTGTATAGGTTAGGGTTAGTGTTAGGGTACGGCTTTGGGTACGGGTTAGGTTACGGGTGAGGGTACGGCGTAGGGTATGGGTTAGGGTTAGGGTTAGGGTTAGTGTTAGTGTTAGGGTTAGGGTACGGCTTAGCGTATGGGATAGGGTACGGGTGAGGGTACGGCGTAGGGTAGGGGTTAGGGTTAGAGTTAGGGTTAGGGTTGGGGTTAGGGTACGGCTTAGGGCACGGGTGAGGGTACGGGTGAGGGTACTGCGTAGGGTATTGGTTAGGGTTAGGATACGGCTTAGGATACGGGTTAGGGTACGGGTTAGGGTATGGCGTAGGGTATGGGTTAGGGTTAGGGTTAGGGTTAGGGTTAGGGTTAGTGTACGGCTTAGGATACGGGTTAGGGTACGGGTGAGGGTACGGCGTAGCGTATGGGTTAGGGTTAGGGTTAGGGTACGTCTTAGGGTACGGGTTAGGGTACGGGTGAGGGTACGGCGTAGGGTAAGGTTTAGGGTTAGGGTTAGGGTTAGGGTTAGTTTTAGGGTTAGGGATTGGTTTAGGGTACGGGTTAGGATTAGCGTACCTGTTAGGGTTAGGTTTTCGGTTAGGGTTAGGGTATGCGTTAGGGTTAGGGTATGGGTTAGGGTTAGGGTACACGTTAGGATTAGGGTATTTATTAAACCTATCCCACTCTCTAGATACCACTTAGCACGTAAAGGAATATTATTTAGGGTCCAGCCATGGAGAAGATTTTCGTTACTAGGATAAGATAAAGAATAAACACATTATAAAAAAATCACATTAGGATTTTCTTTTTAACCTGTTCCTTAAAACACTAGTGCTTAGGAAATCTAATGGAGGCAAAAGCAGTCAAGGGTAGTTTAGGGTTAGGGTTAGGGTTAGGGTTAGTGTTAGGGTTAGGGTACGGCTTAGGGTATGGGATAGGGTATGGGTGAGGGTACGGCATAGGGTAGGGTTTAGGGTTAGGGTTAGTGTTAGGGTTAGGGTATGGCTTAGGGTACGGGTGAGGGTACGGGTGAGGGTACTGCGTAGGGTATTGGTTAGGGTTAGGGTACGGCTTAGGATACGTGTTAGGGTATGGGTTAGGGTACGGCGTAGAGTGTGGGTTAAGGTTAGGGTTAGTGTTAGGGTTAGGGTTACGGTACGTCTTAGGGTATGTGTTAGGGTACGGGTGAGGGTACGGCGTAGGTTATGGGTTAGGGTTAGGGTTAGGGTTAGGGTTAGGGTTAGGGTACGGCTTAGGATACGGGTTAGGGTACGGGTGAGGGTACGGCGTAGGTTATGGGTTAGGGTTAGGGTTAGTGTTAGGGTTATGGTACGGCTTAAGTTATGGGATAGGGTACAGGTGAGGGTATGGCATAGGGTAGGGGTTAGGGTTAGGGTTAGGGTTAGGGTTAGGGTTAGGGTACGGCTTAGGGTACGGGTGAGGCTATGGGTGAGGATACTGCGTAGGGTATTGGTTAGGGTTAGGGTACGGCTTAGGATACGGGTTAGGGTACGTGTTAGGGTATGGCGTACGGTATGGGTTAGGGTTAGGGTTAGGGTTAGGGTTAGGGTACGGCTTAGGGTACGGGTTAGGGTACGGGTGAGGTTACGGCGTAGGGTATAGTTTAGGGTTAGGGTTAGGGTTAGGGTACGGCTTAGGATACGGGTTAGGGTACGGGTGAGGGTACGGCGTAGCATATGTTTTAGGGTTAGGGTTAGGGTACGGCTTAGGGTACGGGTTAGGGTACGGGTGAGGGTACGGTGTAGGTTACGGGTTAGGGTTAGGGTTAGGGTTAGGGTTAGTTTTAGGGTTAGGGATTGGTTTAGGGTACGGGTTAGGATTAGCATACGTGTTCGGGTTAGGGTTTTGGTTAGGGTTAGGGTACGCGTTAGGGTTAGGGTATGGGTTAGGTTTAGGGTACACTTTAGGATTAGGGTATTTATTAAACCTATCCCACTCTCTAGATACCACTTAGCACGTAAAGGATTATTATTTGGGGTTCAGCCATGGAGAAGATTTTAGTCACTAGGATAAGATAAAGAATAAACACATTATAAAAAAATCACATAAGGTTTTCTTTTTAACCTGTTCCTTAAAACACTAGTGTTTAGGAAATCTAATGGAGGCAAAAGCAGTAAAGGGTAGTTTAGGGTTAGGGTTAGGGTTAGGGTTAGGGGAGGGCTTAGGATACCGGTGAGGGTACTGGTGAGGGTACTGCGTAGGTTATTGGTTAGGGTTAGGGTACGGCTTAGGATACGGGTTAGGATATGGGTTAGGTTACGGCGTTGGGTATGGGTGAGGGTTAGGGTTAGGGTTAGGGTAAGGCTTTGGGTACGGGTTAGGGTACGGGTGAGGGTACGGCATAGGGTAGAGGTTAGGGTTAGGTTTAGGGTTAGGGTACGGCTTAGGATACGGGTTAGGGTATGGGTGAGGGTACGGCGTAGCGTATGGGTTAGGGTTAGGGTTAGGGTTAGGGTTAGTTTTAGGGTTAGGGATTGGTTTAGGGTACGGGTGAGGATTAGCGTACGTGTTAGGGTTAGGGTTTGGGTTAGGGTTAGGGTACGCATTAGGGTTAGGGTTAGGGTACACGTTAGGATTAGGGTATTTATTAAACCTATCCCACTCTCTAGATACCACTTAGCACGTAAAGGAATATTATTTAGGGTCCAGCCATGGAGAAGATTTTCGTTACTAGGATAAGATAAAGAATAAACACATTATAAAAAAATCACATTAGGATTTTCTTTTTAACCTGTTCCTTAAAACACTAGTGCTTAGGAAATCTAATGGAGGCAAAAGCAGTCAAGGGTAGTTTAGGGTTAGGGTTAGGGTTAGTGTTAGGGTTAGGGTACGGCTTAGGGTATGGGATAGGGTATGGGTGAGGGTACGGCATAGGGTAGGGTTTAGGGTTAGGGTTAGTGTTAGGGTTAGGGTTAGGGTATGGCTTAGGGTACGGGTGAGGGTACTGTGTAGGTCATTGGTTAGGGTTAGGTTAAGGCTTAGGATACAGGTTATTGTATGGGTTAGGGTACGGCGCAGGGTATGGGTAAGGGTTAGGGTTAGGGTTAGGGTTAGAGTTAGGGTACGGCTTAGGGTACGGGTTAGGGTACGGGTGAGGGTACGGCGTAGTGTATAGGTTAGGGTTAGTGTTAGGGTACGGCTTTGGGTACGGGTTAGGTTACGGGTGAGGGTACGGCGTAGGGTATGGGTTAGGGTTAGGGTTAGGGTTAGTGTTAGTGTTAGGGTTAGGGTACGGCTTAGCGTATGGGATAGGGTACGGGTGAGGGTACGGCGTAGGGTAGGGGTTAGGGTTAGAGTTAGGGTTAGGGTTGGGGTTAGGGTACGGCTTAGGGCACGGGTGAGGGTACGGGTGAGGGTACTGCGTAGGGTATTGGTTAGGGTTAGGATACGGCTTAGGATACGGGTTAGGGTACGGGTTAGGGTATGGCGTAGGGTATGGGTTAGGGTTAGGGTTAGGGTTAGGGTTAGGGTTAGTGTACGGCTTAGGATACGGGTTAGGGTACGGGTGAGGGTACGGCGTAGCGTATGGGTTAGGGTTAGGGTTAGGGTACGTCTTAGGGTACGGGTTAGGGTACGGGTGAGGGTACGGCGTAGGGTAAGGTTTAGGGTTAGGGTTAGGGTTAGGGTTAGTTTTAGGGTTAGGGATTGGTTTAGGGTACGGGTTAGGATTAGCGTACCTGTTAGGGTTAGGTTTTCGGTTAGGGTTAGGGTATGCGTTAGGGTTAGGGTATGGGTTAGGGTTAGGGTACACGTTAGGATTAGGGTATTTATTAAACCTATCCCACTCTCTAGATACCACTTAGCACGTAAAGGAATATTATTTAGGGTCCAGCCATGGAGAAGATTTTCGTTACTAGGATAAGATAAAGAATAAACACATTATAAAAAAATCACATTAGGATTTTCTTTTTAACCTGTTCCTTAAAACACTAGTGCTTAGGAAATCTAATGGAGGCAAAAGCAGTCAAGGGTAGTTTAGGGTTAGGGTTAGGGTTAGGGTTAGTGTTAGGGTTAGGGTACGGCTTAGGGTATGGGATAGGGTATGGGTGAGGGTACGGCATAGGGTAGGGTTTAGGGTTAGGGTTAGTGTTAGGGTTAGGGTATGGCTTAGGGTACGGGTGAGGGTACGGGTGAGGGTACTGCGTAGGGTATTGGTTAGGGTTAGGGTACGGCTTAGGATACGTGTTAGGGTATGGGTTAGGGTACGGCGTAGAGTGTGGGTTAAGGTTAGGGTTAGTGTTAGGGTTAGGGTTACGGTACGTCTTAGGGTATGTGTTAGGGTACGGGTGAGGGTACGGCGTAGGTTATGGGTTAGGGTTAGGGTTAGGGTTAGGGTTAGGGTTAGGGTACGGCTTAGGATACGGGTTAGGGTACGGGTGAGGGTACGGCGTAGGTTATGGGTTAGGGTTAGGGTTAGTGTTAGGGTTATGGTACGGCTTAAGTTATGGGATAGGGTACAGGTGAGGGTATGGCATAGGGTAGGGGTTAGGGTTAGGGTTAGGGTTAGGGTTAGGGTTAGGGTACGGCTTAGGGTACGGGTGAGGCTATGGGTGAGGATACTGCGTAGGGTATTGGTTAGGGTTAGGGTACGGCTTAGGATACGGGTTAGGGTACGTGTTAGGGTATGGCGTACGGTATGGGTTAGGGTTAGGGTTAGGGTTAGGGTTAGGGTACGGCTTAGGGTACGGGTTAGGGTACGGGTGAGGTTACGGCGTAGGGTATAGTTTAGGGTTAGGGTTAGGGTTAGGGTACGGCTTAGGATACGGGTTAGGGTACGGGTGAGGGTACGGCGTAGCATATGTTTTAGGGTTAGGGTTAGGGTACGGCTTAGGGTACGGGTTAGGGTACGGGTGAGGGTACGGTGTAGGTTACGGGTTAGGGTTAGGGTTAGGGTTAGGGTTAGTTTTAGGGTTAGGGATTGGTTTAGGGTACGGGTTAGGATTAGCATACGTGTTCGGGTTAGGGTTTTGGTTAGGGTTAGGGTACGCGTTAGGGTTAGGGTATGGGTTAGGTTTAGGGTACACTTTAGGATTAGGGTATTTATTAAACCTATCCCACTCTCTAGATACCACTTAGCACGTAAAGGATTATTATTTGGGGTTCAGCCATGGAGAAGATTTTAGTCACTAGGATAAGATAAAGAATAAACACATTATAAAAAAATCACATAAGGTTTTCTTTTTAACCTGTTCCTTAAAACACTAGTGTTTAGGAAATCTAATGGAGGCAAAAGCAGTAAAGGGTAGTTTAGGGTTAGGGTTAGGGTTAGGGTTAGGGGAGGGCTTAGGATACCGGTGAGGGTACTGGTGAGGGTACTGCGTAGGTTATTGGTTAGGGTTAGGGTACGGCTTAGGATACGGGTTAGGATATGGGTTAGGTTACGGCGTTGGGTATGGGTGAGGGTTAGGGTTAGGGTTAGGGTAAGGCTTTGGGTACGGGTTAGGGTACGGGTGAGGGTACGGCATAGGGTAGAGGTTAGGGTTAGGTTTAGGGTTAGGGTACGGGTTAGGATACGGGTTAGGGTATGGGTGAGGGTACGGCGTAGCGTATGGGTTAGGGTTAGGGTTAGGGTTAGGGTTAGTTTTAGGGTTAGGGATTGGTTTAGGGTACGGGTGAGGATTAGCGTACGTGTTAGGGTTAGGGTTTGGGTTAGGGTTAGGGTACGCATTAGGGTTAGGGTTAGGGTACACGTTAGGATTAGGGTATTTATTAAACCTATCCCACTCTCTAGATACCACTTAGCACGTAAAGGAATATTATTTAGGGTCCAGCCATGGAGAAGATTTTCGTTACTAGGATAAGATAAAGAATAAACACATTATAAAAAAATCACATTAGGATTTTCTTTTTAACCTGTTCCTTAAAACACTAGTGCTTAGGAAATCTAATGGAGGCAAAAGCAGTCAAGGGTAGTTTAGGGTTAGGGTTAGGGTTAGTGTTAGGGTTAGGGTACGGCTTAGGGTATGGGATAGGGTATGGGTGAGGGTACGGCATAGGGTAGGGTTTAGGGTTAGGGTTAGTGTTAGGGTTAGGGTTAGGGTATGGCTTAGGGTATGGGTGAGGGTACTGTGTAGGTCATTGGTTAGGGTTAGGTTAAGGCTTAGGATACAGGTTATTGTATGGGTTAGGGTACGGCGCAGGGTATGGGTAAGGGTTAGGGTTAGGGTTAGGGTTAGAGTTAGGGTACGGCTTAGGGTACGGGTTAGGGTACGGGTGAGGGTACGGCATAGTGTATAGGTTAGGGTTAGTGTTAGGGTACGGCTTTGGGTACGGGTTAGGTTACGGGTGAGGGTACGGCGTAGGGTATGGGTTAGGGTTAGGGTTAGGGTTAGTGTTAGTGTTAGGGTTAGGGTACGGCTTAGCGTATGGGATAGGGTACGGGTGAGGGTACGGCGTAGGGTAGGGGTTAGGGTTAGAGTTAGGGTTAGGGTTGGGGTTAGGGTACGGCTTAGGGTACGGGTGAGGGTACGGGTGAGGGTACTGCGTAGGGTATTGGTTAGGGTTAGGATACGGCTTAGGATACGGGTTAGGGTACGGGTTAGGGTATGGCGTAGGGTATGGGTTAGGGTTAGGGTTAGGGTTAGGGTTAGGGTTAGGGTACGGCTTAGGATACGGGTTAGGGTACGGGTGAGGGTACGGCGTAGCGTATGGGTTAGGGTTAGGGTTAGGGTACGTCTTAGGGTACGGGTTAGGGTACGGGTGAGGGTACGGCGTAGGGTAAGGTTTAGGGTTAGGGTTAGGGTTAGGGTTAGTTTTAGGGTTAGGGATTGGTTTAGGGTACGGGTTAGGATTAGCGTACCTGTTAGGGTTAGGTTTTCGGTTAGGGTTAGGGTACGCGTTAGGGTTAGGGTATGGGTTAGGGTTAGGGTACACGTTAGGATTAGGGTATTTATTAAACCTATCCCACTCTCTAGATACCACTTAGCACGTAAAGGAATATTATTTAGGGTCCAGCCATGGAGAAGATTTTCGTTACTAGGATAAGATAAAGAATAAACACATTATAAAAAAATCACATTAGGATTTTCTTTTTAACCTGTTCCTTAAAACACTAGTGCTTAGGAAATCTAATGGAGGCAAAAGCAGTCAAGGGTAGTTTAGGGTTAGGGTTAGGGTTAGGGTTAGTGTTAGGGTTAGGGTACGGCTTAGGGTATGGGATAGGGTATGGGTGAGGGTACGGCATAGGGTAGGGTTTAGGGTTAGGGTTAGTGTTAGGGTTAGGGTTAGGGTATGGCTTAGGGTACGGGTGAGGCTATGGGTGAGGATACTGCGTAGGGTATTGGTTAGGGTTAGGGTACGGCTTAGGATACGGGTTAGGGTACGTGTTAGGGTATGGCGTACGGTATGGGTTAGGGTTAGGGTTAGGGTTAGGGTTAGGGTTAGGGTTAGGGTACGGCTTAGGGTACGGGTTAGGGTACGGGTGAGGTTACGGCGTAGGGTATAGTTTAGGGTTAGGGTTAGGGTTAGGGTACGGCTTAGGATACGGGTTAGGGTACGGGTGAGGGTACGGCGTAGCATATGTTTTAGGGTTAGGGTTAGGGTACGGCTTAGGGTACGGGTTAGGGTACGGGTGAGGGTACGGTGTAGGTTATGGGTTAGGGTTAGGGTTAGGGTTAGGGTTAGTTTTAGGGTTAGGGATTGGTTTAGGGCACGGGTTAGGATTAGCATACGTGTTCGGGTTAGGGTTTTGGTTAGGGTTAGGGTACGCGTTAGGGTTAGGGTATGGGTTAGGTTTAGGGTACACTTTAGGATTAGGGTATTTATTAAACCTATCCCACTCTCTAGATACCACTTAGCACGTAAAGGAATATTATTTGGGGTTCAGCCATGGAGAAGATTTTAGTCACTAGGATAAGATAAAGAATAAACACATTATAAAAAAATCACATAAGGTTTTCTTTTTAACCTGTTCCTTAAAACACTAGTGTTTAGGAAATCTAATGGAGGCAAAAGCAGTAAAGGGTAGTTTAGGGTTAGGGTTAGGGTTAGGGTTAGGGGAGGGCTTAGGATACCGGTGAGGGTACTGGTGAGGGTACTGCGTAGGTTATTGGTTAGGGTTAGGGTACGGCTTAGGATACGGGTTAGGATATGGGTTAGGTTACGGCGTTGGGTATGGGTGAGGGTTAGGGTTAGGGTTAGGGTAAGGCTTTGGGTACGGGTTAGGGTACGGGTGAGGGTACGGCGTAGGGTAGAGGTTAGGGTTAGGTTTAGGGTTAGGGTACGGCTTAGGATACGGGTTAGGGTATGGGTGAGGGTACGGCGTAGCGTATGGGTTAGGGTTAGGGTTAGGGTTAGGGTTAGTTTTAGGGTTAGGGATTGGTTTAGGGTACGGGTGAGGATTAGCGTACGTGTTAGGGTTAGGGTTTGGGTTAGGGTTAGGGTACGCATTAGGGTTAGGGTTAGGGTACACGTTAGGATTAGGGTATTTATTAAACCTATCCCACTCTCTAGATACCACTTAGCACGTAAAGGAATATTATTTAGGGTCCAGCCATGGAGAAGATTTTCGTTACTAGGATAAGATAAAGAATAAACACATTATAAAAAAATCACATTAGGATTTTCTTTTTAACCTGTTCCTTAAAACACTAGTGCTTAGGAAATCTAATGGAGGCAAAAGCAGTCAAGGGTAGTTTAGGGTTAGGGTTAGGGTTAGGGTTAGTGTTAGGGTTAGGGTACGGCTTAGGGTATGGGATAGGGTATGGGTGAGGGTACGGCATAGGGTAGGGTTTAGGGTTAGGGTTAGTGTTAGGGTTAGGGTTAGGGTATGGCTTAGGGTACGGGTGAGGGTACTGTGTAGGTCATTGGTTAGGGTTAGGTTAAGGCTTAGGATACAGGTTATTGTATGGGTTAGGGTACGGCGCAGGGTATGGGTAAGGGTTAGGGTTAGGGTTAGGGTTAGAGTTAGGGTACGGCTTAGGGTACGGGTTAGGGTACGGGTGAGGGTACGGCGTAGTGTATAGGTTAGGGTTAGGGTTAGGGTACGGCTTTGGGTACGGGTTAGGTTACGGGTGAGGGTACGGCGTAGGGTATGGGTTAGGGTTAGGGTTAGGGTTAGTGTTAGTGTTAGGGTTAGGGTACGGCTTAGCGTATGGGATAGGGTACGGGTGAGGGTACGGCGTAGGGTAGGGGTTAGGGTTAGAGTTAGGGTTAGGGTTGGGGTTAGGGTACGGCTTAGGGTACGGGTGAGGGTACGGGTGAGGGTACTGCGTAGGGTATTGGTTAGGGTTAGGATACGGCTTAGGATACGGGTTAGGGTACGGGTTAGGGTATGGCATAGGGTATGGGTTAGGGTTAGGGTTAGGGTTAGGGTTAGGGTTAGGGTATGGCTTAGGATACGGGTTAGGGTACGGCTGAGGGTACGGCATAGCGTATGGGTTAGGGTTAGGGTTAGGGTACGTCTTAGGGTACGGGTTAGGGTACGGGTGAGGGTACGGAGTAGGGTAAGGTTTAGGGTTAGGGTTAGGGTTAGGGTTAGTTTTAGGGTTAGGGATTGGTTTAGGGTACGGGTTAGGATTAGCGTACGTGTTAGGGTTAGGTTTTCGGTTAGGGTTAGGGTACGCGTTAGGGTTAGGGTATGGGTTAGGGTTAGGGTACACGTTAGGATTAGGGTATTTATTAAACCTATCCCACTCTCTAGATACCACTTAGCACGTAAAGGAATATTATTAGGGATCCAGCCATGGAGAAGATTTTAGTCACTAGGATAAGATAAAGAATAAACACATTATAAAAAAATCACATTAGGATTTTCTTTTTAACCTGTTCCTTAAAACACTAGTGCTTAGGAAATCTAATAGAGGCAAAAGCAATCAAGGGTAGTTTAGGGTTAGGGTTAGGGTTAGGGTTAGTGTTAGGGTTAGGGTACGGCTTAGGGTATGGGATAGGGTACGGGTGAGGGTACGGGTGAGGGTACTGCGTAGGGTATTGCTTAGGGTTAGGGTACGGCTTAGGATACGTGTTAGGGTACGGGTTAGGGTACGGCGTAGAGTGTGGGTTAGGGTTTGGGTTAGTGTTAGGGTTAGGGTTACGGTACTTCTTAGGGTACGTGTTAGGGTACGGGTGAGGGTACGGCGTAGGTTATGGGTTAGGGTTAGGGTTAGGGTTAGGGTTAGGGTACGGCTTAGGATACGGGTTAGGGTACGGGTGAGGGTACGGCGTAGGTTATGGGTTAGGGTTAGGGTTAGTGTTAGGGTTATGGTACGGCTTAGGTTATGGGATAGGGTACAGGTGAGGGTATGGCATAGGGTAGGTGTTAGGGTTAGGATTAGTGTTAGGGTTAGGGTTAGGGTACGGCTTAGGGTACGGGTTAGGGTACGGGTGAGGTTACGGCGTAGGGTAAGGTTTAGGGTTAGGGTTAGTTTTAGGGTTAGGGATTGGTTTAGGGTACGGGTTAGGATTAGCGTACGTGTTAGGGTTAGGTTTTCGGTTAGGGTTAGGGTACGCGTTAGGGTTAGGGTATGGGTTAGGGTTAGGGTACACGTTAGGATTAGGGTATTTATTAAACCTATCCCACTCTCTAGATACCACTTAGCGCGTAAAGGAATATTATTAGGGATCCAGCCATGGAGAAGATTTTAGTCACTAGGATAAGATAAAGAATAAACACATTATAAAAAAATCACATTAGGATTTTCTTTTTAACCTGTTCCTTAAAACACTAGTGTTTAGGAAATCTATTACAGGCAAAAGCAATCAAGGGTAGTTTAGGGTTAGGGTTAGGGTTAGGGTTAGTGTTAGGGTTAGGGTACGGCTTACGGTATGGGATAGGGTATGGGTGAGGGTACGGCGTAGGGTAGGGGTTAGGGTTAGGGTTAGGGTTAGGGTTAGGGTATGGCTTAGGGTACGGGTGAGGGTACGGGTGAGGGTACTGCGTAGGGTATTGGTTAGGGTTAGGGTACGGCTTAGGATACGTGTTAGGGTACGGGTTAGGGTACGGCGTAGAGTGTGGGTTAAGGTTAGGGTTAGTGTTAGGGTTAGGGTTACGGTACGTCTTAGGGTATGTGTTAGGGTACGGGTGAGGGTACGGCGTAGGTTATGGGTTAGGGTTAGGGTTAGGGTTAGGGTTAGGGTACGGCTTAGGATACGGGTTAGGGTACGGGTGAGGGTACGGCGTAGGTTATGGGTTAGGGTTAGGGTTAGTGTTAGGGTTATGGTACGGCTTAAGTTATGGGATAGGGTACAGGTGAGGGTATGGCATAGGGTAGGGGTTAGGGTTAGGGTTAGGGTTAGGGTTAGGGTTAGGTTACGGCTTAGGGTACGGGTGAGGCTATGGGTGAGGATACTGCGTAGGGTATTGGTTAGGGTTAGGGTACGGCTTAGGATACGGGTTAGGGTACGTGTTAGGGTATGGCGTACGGTATGGGTTAGGGTTAGGGTTAGGGTTAGGGTTAGGGTACGGCTTAGGGTACGGGTTAGGGTACGGGTGAGGTTACGGCGTAGGGTATAGTTTAGGGTTAGGGTTAGGGTTAGGGTACGGCTTAGGATACGGGTTAGGGTACGGGTGAGGGTACGGCGTAGCATATGTTTTAGGGTTAGGGTTAGGGTACGGCTTAGGGTACGGGTTAGGGTACGGGTGAGGGTACGGTGTAGGTTACGGGTTAGGGTTAGGGTTAGGGTTAGGGTTAGTTTTAGGGTTAGGGATTGGTTTAGGGTACGGGTTAGGATTAGCGTACGTGTTAGGGTTAGGGTTTGGGTTAGGGTTAGGGTACGCATTAGGGTTAGGGTTAGGGTACACGTTAGGATTAGGGTATTTATTAAACCTATCCCACTCTCTAGATACCACTTAGCACGTAAAGGTATATTATTTAGGGTCCAGCCATGGAGAAGATTTTCGTTACTAGGATAAGATAAAGAATAAACACATTATAAAAAAATCACATTAGGATTTTCTTTTTAACCTGTTCCTTAAAACACTAGTGCTTAGGAAATCTAATGGAGGCAAAAGCAGTCAAGGGTAGTTTAGGGTTAGGGTTAGGGTTAGGGTTAGTGTTAGGGTTAGGGTACGGCTTAGGGTATGGGATAGGGTATGGGTGAGGGTACGGCATAGGGTAGGGTTTAGGGTTAGGGTTAGTGTTAGGGTTAGGGTTAGGGTATGGCTTAGGGTACGGGTGAGGCTATGGGTGAGGATACTGCGTAGGGTATTGGTTAGGGTTAGGGTACGGCTTAGGATACGGGTTAGGGTACGTGTTAGGGTATGGCGTACGGTATGGGTTAGGGTTAGGGTTAGGGTTAGGGTTAGGGTTAGGGTTAGGGTACGGCTTAGGGTACGGGTTAGGGTACGGGTGAGGTTACGGCGTAGGGTATAGTTTAGGGTTAGGGTTAGGGTTAGGGTACGGCTTAGGATACGGGTTAGGGTACGGGTGAGGGTACGGCGTAGCATATGTTTTAGGGTTAGGGTTAGGGTACGGCTTAGGGTACGGGTTAGGGTACGGGTGAGGGTACGGTGTAGGTTATGGGTTAGGGTTAGGGTTAGGGTTAGGGTTAGTTTTAGGGTTAGGGATTGGTTTAGGGCACGGGTTAGGATTAGCATACGTGTTCGGGTTAGGGTTTTGGTTAGGGTTAGGGTACGCGTTAGGGTTAGGGTATGGGTTAGGTTTAGGGTACACTTTAGGATTAGGGTATTTATTAAACCTATCCCACTCTCTAGATACCACTTAGCACGTAAAGGAATATTATTTGGGGTTCAGCCATGGAGAAGATTTTAGTCACTAGGATAAGATAAAGAATAAACACATTATAAAAAAATCACATAAGGTTTTCTTTTTAACCTGTTCCTTAAAACACTAGTGTTTAGGAAATCTAATGGAGGCAAAAGCAGTAAAGGGTAGTTTAGGGTTAGGGTTAGGGTTAGGGTTAGGGGAGGGCTTAGGATACCGGTGAGGGTACTGGTGAGGGTACTGCGTAGGTTATTGGTTAGGGTTAGGGTACGGCTTAGGATACGGGTTAGGATATGGGTTAGGTTACGGCGTTGGGTATGGGTGAGGGTTAGGGTTAGGGTTAGGGTAAGGCTTTGGGTACGGGTTAGGGTACGGGTGAGGGTACGGCGTAGGGTAGAGGTTAGGGTTAGGTTTAGGGTTAGGGTACGGCTTAGGATACGGGTTAGGGTATGGGTGAGGGTACGGCGTAGCGTATGGGTTAGGGTTAGGGTTAGGGTTAGGGTTAGTTTTAGGGTTAGGGATTGGTTTAGGGTACGGGTGAGGATTAGCGTACGTGTTAGGGTTAGGGTTTGGGTTAGGGTTAGGGTACGCATTAGGGTTAGGGTTAGGGTACACGTTAGGATTAGGGTATTTATTAAACCTATCCCACTCTCTAGATACCACTTAGCACGTAAAGGAATATTATTTAGGGTCCAGCCATGGAGAAGATTTTCGTTACTAGGATAAGATAAAGAATAAACACATTATAAAAAAATCACATTAGGATTTTCTTTTTAACCTGTTCCTTAAAACACTAGTGCTTAGGAAATCTAATGGAGGCAAAAGCAGTCAAGGGTAGTTTAGGGTTAGGGTTAGGGTTAGGGTTAGTGTTAGGGTTAGGGTACGGCTTAGGGTATGGGATAGGGTATGGGTGAGGGTACGGCATAGGGTAGGGTTTAGGGTTAGGGTTAGTGTTAGGGTTAGGGTTAGGGTATGGCTTAGGGTACGGGTGAGGGTACTGTGTAGGTCATTGGTTAGGGTTAGGTTAAGGCTTAGGATACAGGTTATTGTATGGGTTAGGGTACGGCGCAGGGTATGGGTAAGGGTTAGGGTTAGGGTTAGGGTTAGAGTTAGGGTACGGCTTAGGGTACGGGTTAGGGTACGGGTGAGGGTACGGCGTAGTGTATAGGTTAGGGTTAGGGTTAGGGTACGGCTTTGGGTACGGGTTAGGTTACGGGTGAGGGTACGGCGTAGGGTATGGGTTAGGGTTAGGGTTAGGGTTAGTGTTAGTGTTAGGGTTAGGGTACGGCTTAGCGTATGGGATAGGGTACGGGTGAGGGTACGGCGTAGGGTAGGGGTTAGGGTTAGAGTTAGGGTTAGGGTTGGGGTTAGGGTACGGCTTAGGGTACGGGTGAGGGTACGGGTGAGGGTACTGCGTAGGGTATTGGTTAGGGTTAGGATACGGCTTAGGATACGGGTTAGGGTACGGGTTAGGGTATGGCATAGGGTATGGGTTAGGGTTAGGGTTAGGGTTAGGGTTAGGGTTAGGGTATGGCTTAGGATACGGGTTAGGGTACGGCTGAGGGTACGGCATAGCGTATGGGTTAGGGTTAGGGTTAGGGTACGTCTTAGGGTACGGGTTAGGGTACGGGTGAGGGTACGGAGTAGGGTAAGGTTTAGGGTTAGGGTTAGGGTTAGGGTTAGTTTTAGGGTTAGGGATTGGTTTAGGGTACGGGTTAGGATTAGCGTACGTGTTAGGGTTAGGTTTTCGGTTAGGGTTAGGGTACGCGTTAGGGTTAGGGTATGGGTTAGGGTTAGGGTACACGTTAGGATTAGGGTATTTATTAAACCTATCCCACTCTCTAGATACCACTTAGCACGTAAAGGAATATTATTAGGGATCCAGCCATGGAGAAGATTTTAGTCACTAGGATAAGATAAAGAATAAACACATTATAAAAAAATCACATTAGGATTTTCTTTTTAACCTGTTCCTTAAAACACTAGTGCTTAGGAAATCTAATAGAGGCAAAAGCAATCAAGGGTAGTTTAGGGTTAGGGTTAGGGTTAGGGTTAGTGTTAGGGTTAGGGTACGGCTTAGGGTATGGGATAGGGTACGGGTGAGGGTACGGGTGAGGGTACTGCGTAGGGTATTGCTTAGGGTTAGGGTACGGCTTAGGATACGTGTTAGGGTACGGGTTAGGGTACGGCGTAGAGTGTGGGTTAGGGTTAGGGTTAGTGTTAGGGTTAGGGTTACGGTACTTCTTAGGGTACGTGTTAGGGTACGGGTGAGGGTACGGCGTAGGTTATGGGTTAGGGTTAGGGTTAGTGTTAGGGTTATGGTACGGCTTAGGTTATGGGATAGGGTACAGGTGAGGGTATGGCATAGGGTAGGTGTTAGGGTTAGGGTTAGTGTTAGGGTTAGGGTTAGGGTACGGCTTAGGGTACGGGTTAGGGTACGGGTGAGGTTACGGCGTAGGGTAAGGTTTAGGGTTAGGGTTAGTTTTAGGGTTAGGGATTGGTTTAGGGTACGGGTTAGGATTAGCGTACGTGTTAGGGTTAGGTTTTCGGTTAGGGTTAGGGTACGCGTTAGGGTTAGGGTATGGGTTAGGGTTAGGGTACACTTTAGGATTAGGGTATTTATTAAACCTATCCCACTCTCTAGATACCACTTAGCGCGTAAAGGAATATTATTAGGGATCCAGCCATGGAGAAGATTTTAGTCACTAGGATAAGATAAAGAATAAACACATTATAAAAAAATCACATTAGGATTTTCTTTTTAACCTGTTCCTTAAAACACTAGTGTTTAGGAAATCTAATACAGGCAAAAGCAATCAAGGGTAGTTTAGGGTTAGGGTTAGGGTTAGGGTTAGTGTTAGGGTTAGGGTACGGCTTAGGGTATGGGATAGGGTATGGGTGAGGGTACGGCGTAGGGTAGGGGTTAGGGTTAGGGTTAGGGTTAGGGTTAGGGTATGGCTTAGGGTACGGGTGAGGGTACGGGTGAGGGTACTGCGTAGGGTATTGGTTAGGGTTAGGGTACGGCTTAGGATACGTGTTAGGGTACGGGTTAGGGTACGGCGTAGAGTGTGGGTTAAGGTTAGGGTTAGTGTTAGGGTTAGGGTTACGGTACGTCTTAGGGTATGTGTTAGGGTACGGGTGAGGGTACGGCGTAGGTTATGGGTTAGGGTTAGGGTTAGGGTTAGGGTTAGGGTACGGCTTAGGATACGGGTTAGGGTACGGGTGAGGGTACGGCGTAGGTTATGGGTTAGGGTTAGGGTTAGTGTTAGGGTTATGGTACGGCTTAAGTTATGGGATAGGGTACAGGTGAGGGTATGGCATAGGGTAGGGGTTAGGGTTAGGGTTAGGGTTAGGGTTAGGGTTAGGTTACGGCTTAGGGTACGGGTGAGGCTATGGGTGAGGATACTGCGTAGGGTATTGGTTAGGGTTAGGGTACGGCTTAGGATACGGGTTAGGGTACGTGTTAGGGTATGGCGTACGGTATGGGTTAGGGTTAGGGTTAGGGTTAGGGTTAGGGTATGGCTTAGGGTACGGGTTAGGGTACGGGTGAGGTTACGGCGTAGGGTATAGTTTAGGGTTAGGGTTAGGGTTAGGGTACGGCTTAGGATACGGGTTAGGGTACGGGTGAGGGTACGGCGTAGCATATGTTTTAGGGTTAGGGTTAGGGTACGGCTTAGGGTACGGGTTAGGGTACGGGTGAGGGTACGGTGTAGGTTACGGGTTAGGGTTAGGGTTAGGGTTAGGGTTAGTTTTAGGGTTAGGGATTGGTTTAGGGTACGGGTTAGGATTAGCATACGTGTTCGGGTTAGGGTTTTGGTTAGGGTTAGGGTACGCGTTAGGGTTAGGGTATGGGTTAGGTTTAGGGTACACTTTAGGATTAGGGTATTTATTAAACCTATCCCACTCTCTAGATACCACTTAGCACGTAAAGGATTATTATTTGGGGTTCAGCCATGGAGAAGATTTTAGTCACTAGGATAAGATAAAGAATAAACACATTATAAAAAAATCACATAAGGTTTTCTTTTTAACCTGTTCCTTAAAACACTAGTGTTTAGGAAATCTAATGGAGGCAAAAGCAGTAAAGGGTAGTTTAGGGTTAGGGTTAGGGTTAGGGTTAGGGGAGGGCTTAGGATACCGGTGAGGGTACTGGTGAGGGTACTGCGTAGGTTATTGGTTAGGGTTAGGGTACGGCTTAGGATACGGGTTAGGATATGGGTTAGGTTACGGCGTTGGGTATGGGTGAGGGTTAGGGTTAGGGTTAGGGTAAGGCTTTGGGTACGGGTTAGGGTACGGGTGAGGGTACGGCATAGGGTAGAGGTTAGGGTTAGGTTTAGGGTTAGGGTACGGCTTAGGATACGGGTTAGGGTATGGGTGAGGGTACGGCGTAGCGTATGGGTTAGGGTTAGGGTTAGGGTTAGGGTTAGTTTTAGGGTTAGGGATTGGTTTAGGGTACGGGTGAGGATTAGCGTACGTGTTAGGGTTAGGGTTTGGGTTAGGGTTAGGGTACGCATTAGGGTTAGGGTTAGGGTACACGTTAGGATTAGGGTATTTATTAAACCTATCCCACTCTCTAGATACCACTTAGCACGTAAAGGAATATTATTTAGGGTCCAGCCATGGAGAAGATTTTCGTTACTAGGATAAGATAAAGAATAAACACATTATAAAAAAATCACATTAGGATTTTCTTTTTAACCTGTTCCTTAAAACACTAGTGCTTAGGAAATCTAATGGAGGCAAAAGCAGTCAAGGGTATTTTAGGGTTAGGGTTAGGGTTAGTGTTAGGGTTAGGGTACGGCTTAGGGTATGGGATAGGGTATGGGTGAGGGTACGGCATAGGGTAGGGTTTAGGGTTAGGGTTAGTGTTAGGGTTAGGGTTAGGGTATGGCTTAGGGTACGGGTGAGGGTACTGTGTAGGTCATTGGTTAGGGTTAGGTTAAGGCTTAGGATACAGGTTATTGTATTGGTTAGGGTACGGCGCAGGGTATGGGTAAGGGTTAGGGTTAGGGTTAGGGTTAGAGTTAGGGTACGGCTTAGGGTACGGGTTAGGGTACGGGTGAGGGTACGGCGTAGTGTATAGGTTAGGGTTAGTGTTAGGGTACGGCTTTGGGTACGGGTTAGGTTACGGGTGAGGGTACGGCGTAGGGTATGGGTTAGGGTTAGGGTTAGGGTTAGTGTTAGTGTTAGGGTTAGGGTACGGCTTAGCGTATGGGATAGGGTACGGGTGAGGGTACGGCGTAGGGTAGGGGTTAGGGTTAGAGTTAGGGTTAGGGTTGGGGTTAGGGTACGGCTTAGGGTACGGGTGAGGGTACGGGTGAGGGTACTGCGTAGGGTATTGGTTAGGGTTAGGATACGGCTTAGGATACGGGTTAGGGTACGGGTTAGGGTATGGCGTAGGGTATGGGTTAGGGTTAGGGTTAGGGTTAGGGTTAGGGTTAGGGTACGGCTTAGGATACGGGTTAGGGTACGGGTGAGGGTACGGCGTAGCGTATGGGTTAGGGTTAGGGTTAGGGTACGTCTTAGGGTACGGGTTAGGGTACGGGTGAGGGTACGGCGTAGGGTAAGGTTTAGGGTTAGGGTTAGGGTTAGGGTTAGTTTTAGGGTTAGGGATTGGTTTAGGGTACGGGTTAGGATTAGCGTACCTGTTAGGGTTAGGTTTTCGGTTAGGGTTAGGGTACGCGTTAGGGTTAGGGTATGGGTTAGGGTTAGGGTACACGTTAGGATTAGGGTATTTATTAAACCTATCCCACTCTCTAGATACCACTTAGCACGTAAAGGAATATTATTTAGGGTCCAGCCATGGAGAAGATTTTCGTTACTAGGATAAGATAAAGAATAAACACATTATAAAAAAATCACATTAGGATTTTCTTTTTAACCTGTTCCTTAAAACACTAGTGCTTAGGAAATCTAATGGAGGCAAAAGCAGTCAAGGGTAGTTTAGGGTTAGGGTTAGGGTTAGGGTTAGTGTTAGGGTTAGGGTACGGCTTAGGGTATGGGATAGGGTATGGGTGAGGGTACGGCATAGGGTAGGGTTTAGGGTTAGGGTTAGTGTTAGGGTTAGGGTTAGGGTATGGCTTAGGGTACGGGTGAGGCTATGGGTGAGGATACTGCGTAGGGTATTGGTTAGGGTTAGTGTACGGCTTAGGATACGGGTTAGGGTACGTGTTAGGGTATGGCGTACGGTATGGGTTAGGGTTAGGGTTAGGGTTAGGGTTAGGGTTAGGGTTAGGGTACGGCTTAGGGTACGGGTTAGGGTACGGGTGAGGTTACGGCGTAGGGTATAGTTTAGGGTTAGGGTTAGGGTTAGGGTACGGCTTAGGATACGGGTTAGGGTACGGGTGAGGGTACGGCTTAGGGTACGGGTTAGGGTACGGGTGAGGGTACGGTGTAGGTTATGGGTTAGGGTTAGGGTTAGGGTTAGGGTTAGTTTTAGGGTTAGGGATTGGTTTAGGGTACGGGTTAGGATTAGCATACGTGTTCGGGTTAGGGTTTTGGTTAGGGTTAGGGTACGCGTTAGGGTTAGGGTATGGGTTAGGTTTAGGGTACACTTTAGGATTAGGGTATTTATTAAACCTATCCCACTCTCTAGATACCACTTAGCACGTAAAGGAATATTATTTGGGGTTCAGCCATGGAGAAGATTTTAGTCACTAGGATAAGATAAAGAATAAACACATTATAAAAAAATCACATAAGGTTTTCTTTTTAACCTGTTCCTTAAAACACTAGTGTTTAGGAAATCTAATGGAGGCAAAAGCAGTAAAGGGTAGTTTAGGGTTAGGGTTAGGGTTAGGGTTAGGGGAGGGCTTAGGATACCGGTGAGGGTACTGGTGAGGGTACTGCGTAGGTTATTGGTTAGGGTTAGGGTACGGCTTAGGATACGGGTTAGGATATGGGTTAGGTTACGGCGTTGGGTATGGGTGAGGGTTAGGGTTAGGGTTAGGGTAAGGCTTTGGGTACGGGTTAGGGTACGGGTGAGGGTACGGCGTAGGTTAGAGGTTAGGGTTAGGTTTAGGGTTAGGGTACGGCTTAGGATACGGGTTAGGGTATGGGTGAGGGTACGGCGTAGCGTATGGGTTAGGGTTAGGGTTAGGGTTAGGGTTAGTTTTAGGGTTAGGGATTGGTTTAGGGTACGGGTGAGGATTAGCGTACGTGTTAGGGTTAGGGTTTGGGTTAGGGTTAGGGTACGCATTAGGGTTAGGGTTAGGGTACACGTTAGGATTAGGGTATTTATTAAACCTATCCCACTCTCTAGATACCACTTAGCACGTAAAGGAATATTATTTAGGGTCCAGCCATGGAGAAGATTTTCGTTACTAGGATAAGATAAAGAATAAACACATTATAAAAAAATCACATTAGGATTTTCTTTTTAACCTGTTCCTTAAAACACTAGTGCTTAGGAAATCTAATGGAGGCAAAAGCAGTCAAGGGTAGTTTAGGGTTAGGGTTAGGGTTAGGGTTAGTGTTAGGGTTAGGGTACGGCTTAGGGTATGGGATAGGGTATGGGTGAGGGTACGGCATAGGGTAGGGTTTAGGGTTAGGGTTAGTGTTAGGGTTAGGGTTAGGGTATGGCTTAGGGTACGGGTGAGGGTACTGTGTAGGTCATTGGTTAGGGTTAGGTTAAGGCTTAGGATACAGGTTATTGTATGGGTTAGGGTACGGCGCAGGGTATGGGTAAGGGTTAGGGTTAGGGTTAGGGTTAGAGTTAGGGTACGGCTTAGGGTACGGGTTAGGGTACGGGTGAGGGTACGGCGTAGTGTATAGGTTAGGGTTAGGGTTAGGGTACGGCTTTGGGTACGGGTTAGGTTACGGGTGAGGGTACGGCGTAGGGTATGGGTTAGGGTTAGGGTTAGGGTTAGTGTTAGTGTTAGGGTTAGGGTACGGCTTAGCGTATGGGATAGGGTACGGGTGAGGGTACGGCGTAGGGTAGGGGTTAGGGTTAGAGTTAGGGTTAGGGTTGGGGTTAGGGTACGGCTTAGGGTACGGGTGAGGGTACGGGTGAGGGTACTGCGTAGGGTATTGGTTAGGGTTAGGATACGGCTTAGGATACGGGTTAGGGTACGGGTTAGGGTATGGCATAGGGTATGGGTTAGGGTTAGGGTTAGGGTTAGGGTTAGGGTTAGGGTATGGCTTAGGATACGGGTTAGGGTACGGCTGAGGGTACGGCATAGCGTATGGGTTAGGGTTAGGGTTAGGGTACGTCTTAGGGTACGGGTTAGGGTACGGGTGAGGGTACGGCGTAGGGTAAGGTTTAGGGTTAGGGTTAGGGTTAGGGTTAGTTTTAGGGTTAGGGATTGGTTTAGGGTACGGGTTAGGATTAGCGTACGTGTTAGGGTTAGGTTTTCGGTTAGGGTTAGGGTACGCGTTAGGGTTAGGGTATGGGTTAGGGTTAGGGTACACGTTAGGATTAGGGTATTTATTAAACCTATCCCACTCTCTAGATACCACTTAGCACGTAAAGGAATATTATTAGGGATCCAGCCATGGAGAAGATTTTAGTCACTAGGATAAGATAAAGAATAAACACATTATAAAAAAATCACATTAGGATTTTCTTTTTAACCTGTTCCTTAAAACACTAGTGCTTAGGAAATCTAATAGAGGCAAAAGCAATCAAGGGTAGTTTAGGGTTAGGGTTAGGGTTAGGGTTAGTGTTAGGGTTAGGGTACGGCTTAGGGTATGGGATAGGGTACGGGTGAGGGTACGGGTGAGGGTACTGCGTAGGGTATTGCTTAGGGTTAGGGTACGGCTTAGGATACGTGTTAGGGTACGGGTTAGGGTACGGCGTAGAGTGTGGGTTAGGGTTAGGGTTAGTGTTAGGGTTAGGGTTACGGTACTTCTTAGGGTACGTGTTAGGGTACGGGTGAGGGTACGGCGTAGGTTATGGGTTAGGGTTAGGGTTAGGGTTAGGGTTAGGGTACGGCTTAGGATACGGGTTAGGGTACGGGTGAGGGTACGGCGTAGGTTATGGGTTAGGGTTAGGGTTAGTGTTAGGGTTATGGTACGGCTTAGGTTATGGGATAGGGTACAGGTGAGGGTATGGCATAGGGTAGGTGTTAGGGTTAGGGTTAGGGTTAGGGTTAGGGTTAGGGTACGGCTTAGGGTACGGGTTAGGGTACGGGTGAGGTTACGGCGTAGGGTAAGGTTTAGGGTTAGGGTTAGTTTTAGGGTTAGGGATTGGTTTAGGGTACGGGTTAGGATTAGCGTACGTGTTAGGGTTAGGTTTTCGGTTAGGGTTAGGGTACGCGTTAGGGTTAGGGTATGGGTTAGGGTTAGGGTACACGTTAGGATTAGGGTATTTATTAAACCTATCCCACTCTCTAGATACCACTTAGCGCGTAAAGGAATATTATTAGGGATCCAGCCATGGAGAAGATTTTAGTCACTAGGATAAGATAAAGAATAAACACATTATAAAAAAATCACATTAGGATTTTCTTTTTAACCTGTTCCTTAAAACACTAGTGTTTAGGAAATCTAATACAGGCAAAAGCAATCAAGGGTAGTTTAGGGTTAGGGTTAGGGTTAGGGTTAGTGTTAGGGTTAGGGTACGGCTTAGGGTATGGGATAGGGTATGAGTGAGGGTACGGCGTAGGGTAGGGGTTAGGGTTAGGGTTAGGGTTAGGGTTAGGGTATGGCTTAGGGTACGGGTGAGGGTACGGGTGAGGGTACTGCGTAGGGTATTGGTTAGGGTTAGGGTACGGCTTAGGATACGTGTTAGGGTACGGGTTAGGGTACGGCGTAGAGTGTGGGTTAAGGTTAGGGTTAGTGTTAGGGTTAGGGTTACGGTACGTCTTAGGGTATGTGTTAGGGTACGGGTGAGGGTACGGCGTAGGTTATGGGTTAGGGTTAGGGTTAGGGTTAGGGTTAGGGTACGGCTTAGGATACGGGTTAGGGTACGGGTGAGGGTACGGCGTAGGTTATGGGTTAGGGTTAGGGTTAGTGTTAGGGTTATGGTACGGCTTAAGTTATGGGATAGGGTACAGGTGAGGGTATGGCATAGGGTAGGGGTTAGGGTTAGGGTTAGGGTTAGGGTTAGGGTTAGGGTACGGCTTAGGGTACGGGTGAGGCTATGGGTGAGGATACTGCGTAGGGTATTGGTTAGGGTTAGGGTACGGCTTAGGATACGGGTTAGGGTACGTGTTAGGGTATGGCGTACGGTATGGGTTAGGGTTAGGGTTAGGGTTAGGGTTAGGGTACGGCTTAGGGTACGGGTTAGGGTACGGGTGAGGTTACGGCGTAGGGTATAGTTTAGGGTTAGGGTTAGGGTTAGGGTACGGCTTAGGATACGGGTTAGGGTACGGGTGAGGGTACGGCGTAGCATATGTTTTAGGGTTAGGGTTAGGGTACGGCTTAGGGTACGGGTTAGGGTACGGGTGAGGGTACGGTGTAGGTTATGGGTTAGGGTTAGGGTTAGGGTTAGGGTTAGTTTTAGGGTTAGGGATTGGTTTAGGGTACGGGTTAGGATTAGCATACGTGTTCGGGTTAGGGTTTTGGTTAGGGTTAGGGTACGCGTTAGGGTTAGGGTATGGGTTAGGTTTAGGGTACACTTTAGGATTAGGGTATTTATTAAACCTATCCCACTCTCTAGATACCACTTAGCACGTAAAGGATTATTATTTGGGGTTCAGCCATGGAGAAGATTTTAGTCACTAGGATAAGATAAAGAATAAACACATTATAAAAAAATCACATAAGGTTTTCTTTTTAACCTGTTCCTTAAAACACTAGTGTTTAGGAAATCTAATGGAGGCAAAAGCAGTAAAGGGTAATTTAGGGTTAGGGTTAGGGTTAGGGTTAGGGGAGGGCTTAGGATACCGGTGAGGGTACTGGTGAGGGTACTGCGTAGGTTATTGGTTAGGGTTAGGGTACGGCTTAGGATACGGGTTAGGATATGGGTTAGGTTACGGCGTTGGGTATGGGTGAGGGTTAGGGTTAGGGTTAGGGTAAGGCTTTGGGTACGGGTTAGGGTACGGGTGAGGGTACGGCATAGGGTAGAGGTTAGGGTTAGGTTTAGGGTTAGGGTACGGCTTAGGATACGGGTTAGGGTATGGGTGAGGGTACGGCGTAGCGTATGGGTTAGGGTTAGGGTTAGGGTTAGGGTTAGTTTTAGGGTTAGGGATTGGTTTAGGGTACGGGTGAGGATTAGCGTACGTGTTAGGGTTAGGGTTTGGGTTAGGGTTAGGGTACGCATTAGGGTTAGGGTTAGGGTACACGTTAGGATTAGGGTATTTATTAAACCTATCCCACTCTCTAGATACCACTTAGCACGTAAAGGAATATTATTTAGGGTCCAGCCATGGAGAAGATTTTCGTTACTAGGATAAGATAAAGAATAAACACATTATAAAAAAATCACATTAGGATTTTCTTTTTAACCTGTTCCTTAAAACACTAGTGCTTAGGAAATCTAATGGAGGCAAAAGCAGTCAAGGGTAGTTTAGGGTTAGGGTTAGGGTTAGGGTTAGTGTTAGGGTTAGGGTACGGCTTAGGGTATGGGATAGGGTATGGGTGAGGGTACGGCATAGGGTAGGGTTTAGGGTTAGGGTTAGTGTTAGGGTTAGGGTTAGGGTATGGCTTAGGGTACGGGTGAGGGTACTGTGTAGGTCATTGGTTAGGGTTAGGTTAAGGCTTAGGATACAGGTTATTGTATGGGTTAGGGTACGGCGCAGGGTATGGGTAAGGGTTAGGGTTAGGGTTAGGGTTAGAGTTAGGGTACGGCTTAGGGTACGGGTTAGGGTACGGGTGAGGGTACGGCGTAGTGTATAGGTTAGGGTTAGGGTTAGGGTACGGCTTTGGGTACGGGTTAGGTTACGGGTGAGGGTACGGCGTAGGGTATGGGTTAGGGTTAGGGTTAGGGTTAGTGTTAGTGTTAGGGTTAGGGTACGGCTTAGCGTATGGGATAGGGTACGGGTGAGGGTACGGCGTAGGGTAGGGGTTAGGGTTAGAGTTAGGGTTAGGGTTGGGGTTAGGGTACGGCTTAGGGTACGGGTGAGGGTACGGGTGAGGGTACTGCGTAGGGTATTGGTTAGGGTTAGGATACGGCTTAGGATACGGGTTAGGGTACGGGTTAGGGTATGGCATAGGGTATGGGTTAGGGTTAGGGTTAGGGTTAGGGTTAGGGTTAGGGTATGGCTTAGGATACGGGTTAGGGTACGGCTGAGGGTACGGCATAGCGTATGGGTTAGGGTTAGGGTTAGGGTACGTCTTAGGGTACGGGTTAGGGTACGGGTGAGGGTACGGCGTAGGGTAAGGTTTAGGGTTAGGGTTAGGGTTAGGGTTAGTTTTAGGGTTAGGGATTGGTTTAGGGTACGGGTTAGGATTAGCGTACGTGTTAGGGTTAGGTTTTCGGTTAGGGTTAGGGTACGCGTTAGGGTTAGGGTATGGGTTAGGGTTAGGGTACACGTTAGGATTAGGGTATTTATTAAACCTATCCCACTCTCTAGATACCACTTAGCACGTAAAGGAATATTATTAGGGATCCAGCCATGGAGAAGATTTTAGTCACTAGGATAAGATAAAGAATAAACACATTATAAAAAAATCACATTAGGATTTTCTTTTTAACCTGTTCCTTAAAACACTAGTGCTTAGGAAATCTAATAGAGGCAAAAGCAATCAAGGGTAGTTTAGGGTTAGGGTTAGGGTTAGGGTTAGTGTTAGGGTTAGGGTACGGCTTAGGGTATGGGATAGGGTACGGGTGAGGGTACGGGTGAGGGTACTGCGTAGGGTATTGCTTAGGGTTAGGGTACGGCTTAGGATACGTGTTAGGGTACGGGTTAGGGTACGGCGTAGAGTGTGGGTTAGGGTTAGGGTTAGTGTTAGGGTTAGGGTTACGGTACTTCTTAGGGTACGTGTTAGGGTACGGGTGAGGGTACGGCGTAGGTTATGGGTTAGGGTTAGGGTTAGGGTTAGGGTTAGGGTACGGCTTAGGATACGGGTTAGGGTACGGGTGAGGGTACGGCGTAGGTTATGGGTTAGGGTTAGGGTTAGTGTTAGGGTTATGGTACGGCTTAGGTTATGGGATAGGGTACAGGTGAGGGTATGGCATAGGGTAGGTGTTAGGGTTAGGGTTAGGGTTAGGGTTAGGGTTAGGGTACGGCTTAGGGTACGGGTTAGGGTACGGGTGAGGTTACGGCGTAGGGTAAGGTTTAGGGTTAGGGTTAGTTTTAGGGTTAGGGATTGGTTTAGGGTACGGGTTAGGATTAGCGTACGTGTTAGGGTTAGGTTTTCGGTTAGGGTTAGGGTACGCGTTAGGGTTAGGGTATGGGTTAGGGTTAGGGTACACGTTAGGATTAGGGTATTTATTAAACCTATCCCACTCTCTAGATACCACTTAGCGCGTAAAGGAATATTATTAGGGATCCAGCCATGGAGAAGATTTTAGTCACTAGGATAAGATAAAGAATAAACACATTATAAAAAAATCACATTAGGATTTTCTTTTTAACCTGTTCCTTAAAACACTAGTGTTTAGGAAATCTAATACAGGCAAAAGCAATCAAGGGTAGTTTAGGGTTAGGGTTAGGGTTAGGGTTAGTGTTAGGGTTAGGGTACGGCTTAGGGTATGGGATAGGGTATGGGTGAGGGTACGGCGTAGGGTAGGGGTTAGGGTTAGGGTTAGGGTTAGGGTTAGGGTATGGCTTAGGGTACGGGTGAGGGTACGGGTGAGGGTACTGCGTAGGGTATTGGTTAGGGTTAGGGTACGGCTTAGGATACGTGTTAGGGTACGGGTTAGGGTACGGCGTAGAGTGTGGGTTAAGGTTAGGGTTAGTGTTAGGGTTAGGGTTACGGTACGTCTTAGGGTATGTGTTAGGGTACGGGTGAGGGTACGGCGTAGGTTATGGGTTAGGGTTAGGGTTAGGGTTAGGGTTAGGGTACGGCTTAGGATACGGGTTAGGGTACGGGTGAGGGTACGGCGTAGGTTATGGGTTAGGGTTAGGGTTAGTGTTAGGGTTATGGTACGGCTTAAGTTATGGGATAGGGTACAGGTGAGGGTATGGCATAGGGTAGGGGTTAGGGTTAGGGTTAGGGTTAGGGTTAGGGTTAGGGTACGGCTTAGGGTACGGGTGAGGCTATGGGTGAGGATACTGCGTAGGGTATTGGTTAGGGTTAGGGTACGGCTTAGGATACGGGTTAGGGTACGTGTTAGGGTATGGCGTACGGTATGGGTTAGGGTTAGGGTTAGGGTTAGGGTTAGGGTACGGCTTAGGGTACGGGTTAGGGTACGGGTGAGGTTACGGCGTAGGGTATAGTTTAGGGTTAGGGTTAGGGTTAGGGTACGGCTTAGGATACGGGTTAGGGTACGGGTGAGGGTAAGGCGTAGCATATGTTTTAGGGTTAGGGTTAGGGTACGGCTTAGGGTACGGGTTAGGGTACGGGTGAGGGTACGGTGTAGGTTATGGGTTAGGGTTAGGGTTAGGGTTAGGGTTAGTTTTAGGGTTAGGGATTGGTTTAGGGTACGGGTTAGGATTAGCATACGTGTTCGGGTTAGGGTTTTGGTTAGGGTTAGGGTACGCGTTAGGGTTAGGGTATGGGTTAGGTTTAGGGTACACTTTAGGATTAGGGTATTTATTAAACCTATCCCACTCTCTAGATACCACTTAGCACGTAAAGGATTATTATTTGGGGTTCAGCCATGGAGAAGATTTTAGTCACTAGGATAAGATAAAGAATAAACACATTATAAAAAAATCACATAAGGTTTTCTTTTTAACCTGTTCCTTAAAACACTAGTGTTTAGGAAATCTAATGGAGGCAAAAGCAGTAAAGGGTAGTTTAGGGTTAGGGTTAGGGTTAGGGTTAGGGGAGGGCTTAGGATACCGGTGAGGGTACTGGTGAGGGTACTGCGTAGGTTATTGGTTAGGGTTAGGGTACGGCTTAGGATACGGGTTAGGATATGGGTTAGGTTACGGCGTTGGGTATGGGTGAGGGTTAGGGTTAGGGTTAGGGTAAGGCTTTGGGTACGGGTTAGGGTACGGGTGAGGGTACGGCATAGGGTAGAGGTTAGGGTTAGGTTTAGGGTTAGGGTACGGCTTAGGATACGGGTTAGGGTATGGGTGAGGGTACGGCGTAGCGTATGGGTTAGGGTTAGGGTTAGGGTTAGGGTTAGTTTTAGGGTTAGGGATTGGTTTAGGGTACGGGTGAGGATTAGCGTACGTGTTAGGGTTAGGGTTTGGGTTAGGGTTAGGGTACGCATTAGGGTTAGGGTTAGGGTACACGTTAGGATTAGGGTATTTATTAAACCTATCCCACTCTCTAGATACCAATTAGCACGTAAAGGAATATTATTTAGGGTCCAGCCATGGAGAAGATTTTCGTTACTAGGATAAGATAAAGAATAAACACATTATAAAAAAATCACATTAGGATTTTCTTTTTAACCTGTTCCTTAAAACACTAGTGCTTAGGAAATCTAATGGAGGCAAAAGCAGTCAAGGGTAGTTTAGGGTTAGGGTTAGGGTTAGTGTTAGGGTTAGGGTACGGCTTAGGGTATGGGATAGGGTATGGGTGAGGGTACGGCATAGGGTAGGGTTTAGGGTTAGGGTTAGTGTTAGGGTTAGGGTATGGCTTAGGGTACGGGTGAGGGTACGGGTGAGGGTACTGCGTAGGGTATTGGTTAGGGTTAGGGTACGGCTTAGGATACGTGTTAGGGTACGGGTTAGGGTACGGCGTAGAGTGTGGGTTAAGGTTAGGGTTAGTGTTAGGGTTAGGGTTACGGTACGTTTTAGGGTATGTGTTAGGGTACGGGTGAGGGTACGGCGTAGGTTATGGGTTAGGGTTAGGGTTAGGGTTAGGGTTAGGGTACGGCTTAGGATACGGGTTAGGGTACGGGTGAGGGTACGGCGTAGGTTATGGGTTAGGGTTAGGGTTAGTGTTAGGGTTATGGTACGGCTTAAGTTATGGGATAGGGTACAGGTGAGGGTATGGCATAGGGTAGGGGTTAGGGTTAGGGTTAGGGTTAGGGTTAGGGTTAGGGTACGGCTTAGGGTACGGGTGAGGCTATGGGTGAGGATACTGCGTAGGGTATTGGTTAGGGTTAGGGTACGGCTTAGGATACGGGTTAGGGTACATGTTAGGGTATGGCGTACGGTATGGGTTAGGGTTAGGGTTAGGGTTAGGGTTAGGGTACGGCTTAGGATACGTGTTAGGGTACGGGTTAGGGTACGGCGTAGAGTGTGGGTTAAGGTTAGGGTTAGTGTTAGGGTTAGGGTTACGGTACGTCTTAGGGTATGTGTTAGGGTACGGGTGAGGGTACGGCGTAGGTTATGGGTTAGGGTTAGGGTTAGGGTTAGGGTTAGGGTACGGCTTAGGGTACGGGTTAGGGTACGGGTGAGGTTACGGCGTAGGGTATAGTTTAGGGTTAGGGTTAGGGTTAGGGTACGGCTTAGGATACGGGTTAGGGTACGGGTGAGGGTACGGCGTAGCATATGTTTTAGGGTTAGGGTTAGGGTACGGCTTAGGGTACGGGTTAGGGTACGGGTGAGGGTACGGCGTAGGGTAAGGTTTAGGGTTAGGGTTAGGGTTAGGGTTAGTTTTAGGGTTAGGGATTGGTTTAGGGTACGGGTTAGGATTAGCGTACCTGTTAGGGTTAGGTTTTCGGTTAGGGTTAGGGTACGCGTTAGGGTTAGGGTATGGGTTAGGGTTAGGGTACACGTTAGGATTAGGGTATTTATTAAACCTATCCCACTCTCTAGATACCACTTAGCACGTAAAGGAATATTATTTAGGGTCCAGCCATGGAGAAGATTTTCGTTACTAGGATAAGATAAAGAATAAACACATTATAAAAAAATCACATTAGGATTTTCTTTTTAACCTGTTCCTTAAAACACTAGTGCTTAGGAAATCTAATGGAGGCAAAAGCAGTCAAGGGTAGTTTAGGGTTAGGGTTAGGGTTAGGGTTAGTGTTAGGGTTAGGGTACGGCTTAGGGTATGGGATAGGGTATGGGTGAGGGTACGGCATAGGGTAGGGTTTAGGGTTAGGGTTAGTGTTAGGGTTAGGGTTAGGGTATGGCTTAGGGTACGGGTGAGGCTATGGGTGAGGATACTGCGTAGGGTATTGGTTAGGGTTAGGGTACGGCTTAGGATACGGGTTAGGGTAGGTGTTAGGGTATGGCGTACGGTATGGGTTAGGGTTAGGGTTAGGGTTAGGGTTAGGGTTAGGGTTAGGGTACGGCTTAGGGTACGGGTTAGGGTACGGGTGAGGTTACGGCGTAGGGTATAGTTTAGGGTTAGGGTTAGGGTTAGGGTACGGCTTAGGATACGGGTTAGGGTACGGGTGAGGGTACGGCGTAGCATATGTTTTAGGGTTAGGGTTAGGGTACGGCTTAGGGTACGGGTTAGGGTACGGGTGAGGGTACGGTGTAGGTTATGGGTTAGGGTTAGGGTTAGGGTTAGGGTTAGTTTTAGGGTTAGGGATTGGTTTAGGGTACGGGTTAGGATTAGCATACGTGTTCGGGTTAAGGTTTTGGTTAGGGTTAGGGTACGCGTTAGGGTTAGGGTATGGGTTAGGTTTAGGGTACACTTTAGGATTAGGGTATTTATTAAACCTATCCCACTCTCTAGATACCACTTAGCACGTAAAGGAATATTATTTGGGGTTCAGCCATGGAGAAGATTTTAGTCACTAGGATAAGATAAAGAATAAACACATTATAAAAAAATCACATAAGGTTTTCTTTTTAACCTGTTCCTTAAAACACTAGTGTTTAGGAAATCTAATGGAGGCAAAAGCAGTAAAGGGTAGTTTAGGGTTAGGGTTAGGGTTAGGGTTAGGGGAGGGCTTAGGATACCGGTGAGGGTACTGGTGAGGGTACTGCGTAGGTTATTGGTTAGGGTTAGGGTACGGCTTAGGATACGGGTTAGGATATGGGTTAGGTTACGGCGTTGGGTATGGGTGAGGGTTAGGGTTAGGGTTAGGGTAAGGCTTTGGGTACGGGTTAGGGTACGGGTGAGGGTACGGCGTAGGGTAGAGGTTAGGGTTAGGTTTAGGGTTAGGGTACGGCTTAGGATACGGGTTAGGGTATGGGTGAGGGTACGGCGTAGCGTATGGGTTAGGGTTAGGGTTAGGGTTAGGGTTAGTTTTAGGGTTAGGGATTGGTTTAGGGTACGGGTGAGGATTAGCGTACGTGTTAGGGTTAGGGTTTGGGTTAGGGTTAGGGTACGCATTAGGGTTAGGGTTAGGGTACACGTTAGGATTAGGGTATTTATTAAACCTATCCCACTCTCTAGATACCACTTAGCACGTAAAGGAATATTATTTAGGGTCCAGCCATGGAGAAGATTTTCGTTACTAGGATAAGATAAAGAATAAACACATTATAAAAAAATCACATTAGGATTTTCTTTTTAACCTGTTCCTTAAAACACTAGTGCTTAGGAAATCTAATGGAGGCAAAAGCAGTCAAGGGTAGTTTAGGGTTAGGGTTAGGGTTAGGGTTAGTGTTAGGGTTAGGGTACGGCTTAGGGTATGGGATAGGGTATGGGTGAGGGTACGGCATAGGGTAGGGTTTAGGGTTAGGGTTAGTGTTAGGGTTAGGGTTAGGGTATGGCTTAGGGTACGGGTGAGGGTACTGTGTAGGTCATTGGTTAGGGTTAGGTTAAGGCTTAGGATACAGGTTATTGTATGGGTTAGGGTACGGCGCAGGGTATGGGTAAGGGTTAGGGTTAGGGTTAGGGTTAGAGTTAGGGTACGGCTTAGGGTACGGGTTAGGGTACGGGTGAGGGTACGGCGTAGTGTATAGGTTAGGGTTAGGGTTAGGGTACGGCTTTGGGTACGGGTTAGGTTACGGGTGAGGGTACGGCGTAGGGTATGGGTTAGGGTTAGGGTTAGGGTTAGTGTTAGTGTTAGGGTTAGGGTACGGCTTAGCGTATGGGATAGGGTACGGGTGAGGGTACGGCGTAGGGTAGGGGTTAGGGTTAGAGTTAGGGTTAGGGTTGGGGTTAGGGTACGGCTTAGGGTACGGGTGAGGGTACGGGTGAGGGTACTGCGTAGGGTATTGGTTAGGGTTAGGATACGGCTTAGGATACGGGTTAGGGTACGGGTTAGGGTATGGCATAGGGTATGGGTTAGGGTTAGGGTTAGGGTTAGGGTTAGGGTTAGGGTATGGCTTAGGATACGGGTTAGGGTACGGCTGAGGGTACGGCATAGCGTATGGGTTAGGGTTAGGGTTAGGGTACGTCTTAGGGTACGGGTTAGGGTACGGGTGAGGGTACGGCGTAGGGTAAGGTTTAGGGTTAGGGTTAGGGTTAGGGTTAGTTTTAGGGTTAGGGATTGGTTTAGGGTACGGGTTAGGATTAGCGTACGTGTTAGGGTTAGGTTTTCGGTTAGGGTTAGGGTACGCGTTAGGGTTAGGGTATGGGTTAGGGTTAGGGTACACGTTAGGATTAGGGTATTTATTAAACCTATCCCACTCTCTAGATACCACTTAGCACGTAAAGGAATATTATTAGGGATCCAGCCATGGAGAAGATTTTAGTCACTAGGATAAGATAAAGAATAAACACATTATAAAAAAATCACATTAGGATTTTCTTTTTAAACTGTTCCTTAAAACACTAGTGCTTAGGAAATCTAATAGAGGCAAAAGCAATCAAGGGTAGTTTAGGGTTAGGGTTAGGGTTAGGGTTAGTGTTAGGGTTAGGGTACGGCTTAGGGTATGGGATAGGGTACGGGTGAGGGTACGGGTGAGGGTACTGCGTAGGGTATTGCTTAGGGTTAGGGTACGGCTTAGGATACGTGTTAGGGTACGGGTTAGGGTACGGCGTAGAGTGTGGGTTAGGGTTAGGGTTAGTGTTAGGTTTAGGGTTACGGTACTTCTTAGGGTACGTGTTAGGGTACGGGTGAGGGTACGGCGTAGGTTATGGGTTAGGGTTAGGGTTAGGGTTAGGGTTAGGGTACGGCTTAGGATACGGGTTAGGGTACGGGTGAGGGTACGGCGTAGGTTATGGGTTAGGGTTAGGGTTAGTGTTAGGGTTATGGTACGGCTTAGGTTATGGGATAGGGTACAGGTGAGGGTATGGCATAGGGTAGGTGTTAGGGTTAGGGTTAGGGTTAGGGTTAGGGTTAGGGTACGGCTTAGGGCACGGGTGAGGCTATGGGTGAGGATAATGCGTAGGGTATTGGTTAGGGTTAGGGTACGGCTTAGGATACGGGTTAGGGTACGTGTTAGGGTATGGCGTACGGTATGGGTTAGGGTTAGGGTTAGGGTTAGGGTTAGGGTTAGGGTTAGGGTACGGCTTAGGGTACGGGTTAGGGTACGGGTGAGGTTACGGCGTAGGGTATAGTTTAGGGTTAGTGTTAGTGTTAGGGTACGGCTTAGGATACGGGTTAGGGTACGGGTGAAGGTACGGCGTAGCATATGGTTTAGGGTTAGGGTTAGGGTACGGCTTAGGGTACGGGTTAGGGTACGGGTGAGGGTACGGTGTAGGTTATGGGTTAGGGTTAGGGTTAGGGTTAGGGTTAGTTTTAGGGTTAGGGATTGGTTTAGGGTACGGGTTAGGAGTAGCATACGTGTTCGGGTTAGGGTTTTGGTTAGGGTTAGGGTACGCGTTAGGGTTAGGGTATGGGTTAGGTTTAGGGTACACTTTAGGATTAGGGTATTTATTAAACCTATCCCACTCTCTAGATACCACTTAGCACGTAAAGGAATATTATTTGGGGTTCAGCCATGGAGAAGATTTTAGTCACTAGGATAAGATAAAGAATAAACACATTATAAAAAAATCACATAAGGTTTTCTTTTTAACCTGTTCCTTAAAACACTAGTGTTTAGGAAATCTAATGGAGGCAAAAGCAGTAAAGGGTAGTTTAGGGTTAGGGTTAGGGTTAGGGTTAGGGTAGGGCTTAGGATACCGGTGAGGGTACTGGTGAGGGTACTGCGTAGGTTATTGGTTAGGGTTAGGGTACGGCTTAGGATACGGGTTAGGATATGGGTTAGGTTACGGCGTTGGGTATGGGTGAGGGTTAGGGTTAGGGTTAGGGTAAGGCTTTGGGTACGGGTTAGGGTACGGGTGAGGGTGCGGCGTAGGGTAGAGGTTAGGGTTAGGTTTAGGGTTAGGGTACGGCTTAGGATACGGGTTAGGGTATGGGTGAGGGTACGGCGTAGCGTATGGGTTAGGGTTAGGGTTAGGGTTAGGGTTAGTTTTAGGGTTAGGGATTGGTTTAGGGTACGGGTGAGGATTAGCGTACGTGTTAGGGTTAGGGTTTGGGTTAGGGTTAGGGTACGCATTAGGGTTAGGGTTAGGGTACACGTTAGGATTAGGGTATTTATTAAACCTATCCCACTCTCTAGATACCACTTAGCACGTAAAGGAATATTATTTAGGGTCCAGCCATGGAGAAGATTTTCGTTACTAGGATAAGATAAAGAATAAACACATTATAAAAAAATCACATTAGGATTTTCTTTTTAACCTGTTCCTTAAAACACTAGTGCTTAGGAAATCTAATGGAGGCAAAAGCAGTCAAGGGTAGTTTAGGGTTAGGGTTAGGGTTAGGGTTAGTGTTAGGGTTAGGGTACGGCTTAGGGTATGGGATAGGGTATGGGTGAGGGTACGGCATAGGGTAGGGTTTAGGGTTAGGGTTAGTGTTAGGGTTAGGGTTAGGGTATGGCTTAGGGTACGGGTGAGGGTACTGTGTAGGTCATTGGTTAGGGTTAGGTTAAGGCTTAGGATACAGGTTATTGTATGGGTTAGGGTACGGCGCAGGGTATGGGTAAGGGTTAGGGTTAGGGTTAGGGTTAGAGTTAGGGTACGGCTTAGGGTACGGGTTAGGGTACGGGTGAGGGTACGGCGTAGTGTATAGGTTAGGGTTAGGGTTAGGGTACGGCTTTGGGTACGGGTTAGGTTACGGGTGAGGGTACGGCGTAGGGTATGGGTTAGGGTTAGGGTTAGGGTTAGTGTTAGTGTTAGGGTTAGGGTACGGCTTAGCGTATGGGATAGGGTACGGGTGAGGGTACGGCGTAGGGTAGGGGTTAGGGTTAGAGTTAGGGTTAGGGTTGGGGTTAGGGTACGGCTTAGGGTACGGGTGAGGGTACGGGTGAGGGTACTGCGTAGGGTATTGGTTAGGGTTAGGATACGGCTTAGGATACGGGTTAGGGTACGGGTTAGGGTATGGCATAGGGTATGGGTTAGGGTTAGGGTTAGGGTTAGGGTTAGGGTTAGGGTATGGCTTAGGATACGGGTTAGGGTACGGCTGAGGGTACGGCATAGCGTATGGGTTAGGGTTAGGGTTAGGGTACGTCTTAGGGTACGGGTTAGGGTACGGGTGAGGGTACGGCGTAGGGTAAGGTTTAGGGTTAGGGTTAGGGTTAGGGTTAGTTTTAGGGTTAGGGATTGGTTTAGGGTACGGGTTAGGATTAGCGTACGTGTTAGGGTTAGGTTTTCGGTTAGGGTTAGGGTACGCGTTAGGGTTAGGGTATGGGTTAGGGTTAGGGTACACGTTAGGATTAGGGTATTTATTAAACCTATCCCACTCTCTAGATACCACTTAGCACGTAAAGGAATATTATTAGGGATCCAGCCATGGAGAAGATTTTAGTCACTAGGATAAGATAAAGAATAAACACATTATAAAAAAATCACATTAGGATTTTCTTTTTAAACTGTTCCTTAAAACACTAGTGCTTAGGAAATCTAATAGAGGCAAAAGCAATCAAGGGTAGTTTAGGGTTAGGGTTAGGGTTAGGGTTAGTGTTAGGGTTAGGGTACGGCTTAGGGTATGGGATAGGGTACGGGTGAGGGTACGGGTGAGGGTACTGCGTAGGGTATTGCTTAGGGTTAGGGTACGGCTTAGGATACGTGTTAGGGTACGGGTTAGGGTACGGCGTAGAGTGTGGGTTAGGGTTAGGGTTAGTGTTAGGTTTAGGGTTACGGTACTTCTTAGGGTACGTGTTAGGGTACGGGTGAGGGTACGGCGTAGGTTATGGGTTAGGGTTAGGGTTAGGGTTAGGGTTAGGGTACGGCTTAGGATACGGGTTAGGGTACGGGTGAGGGTACGGCGTAGGTTATGGGTTAGGGTTAGGGTTAGTGTTAGGGTTATGGTACGGCTTAGGTTATGGGATAGGGTACAGGTGAGGGTATGGCATAGGGTAGGTGTTAGGGTTAGGGTTAGGGTTAGGGTTAGGGTTAGGGTACGGCTTAGGGCACGGGTGAGGCTATGGGTGAGGATAATGCGTAGGGTATTGGTTAGGGTTAGGGTACGGCTTAGGATACGGGTTAGGGTACGTGTTAGGGTATGGCGTACGGTATGGGTTAGGGTTAGGGTTAGGGTTAGGGTTAGGGTTAGGGTTAGGGTACGGCTTAGGGTACGGGTTAGGGTACGGGTGAGGTTACGGCGTAGGGTATAGTTTAGGGTTAGTGTTAGGGTTAGGGTACGGCTTAGGATACGGGTTAGGGTACGGGTGAAGGTACGGCGTAGCATATGGTTTAGGGTTAGGGTTAGGGTACGGCTTAGGGTACGGGTTAGGGTACGGGTGAGGGTACGGTGTAGGTTATGGGTTAGGGTTAGGGTTAGGGTTAGGGTTAGTTTTAGGGTTAGGGATTGGTTTAGGGTACGGGTTAGGAGTAGCATACGTGTTCGGGTTAGGGTTTTGGTTAGGGTTAGGGTACGCGTTAGGGTTAGGGTATGGGTTAGGTTTAGGGTACACTTTAGGATTAGGGTATTTATTAAACCTATCCCACTCTCTAGATACCACTTAGCACGTAAAGGAATATTATTTGGGGTTCAGCCATGGAGAAGATTTTAGTCACTAGGATAAGATAAAGAATAAACACATTATAAAAAAATCACATAAGGTTTTCTTTTTAACCTGTTCCTTAAAACACTAGTGTTTAGGAAATCTAATGGAGGCAAAAGCAGTAAAGGGTAGTTTAGGGTTAGGGTTAGGGTTAGGGTTAGGGTAGGGCTTAGGATACCGGTGAGGGTACTGGTGAGGGTACTGCGTAGGTTATTGGTTAGGGTTAGGGTACGGCTTAGGATACGGGTTAGGATATGGGTTAGGTTACGGCGTTGGGTATGGGTGAGGGTTAGGGTTAGGGTTAGGGTAAGGCTTTGGGTACGGGTTAGGGTACGGGTGAGGGTGCGGCGTAGGGTAGAGGTTAGGGTTAGGTTTAGGGTTAGGGTACGGCTTAGGATACGGGTTAGGGTATGGGTGAGGGTACGGCGTAGCGTATGGGTTAGGGTTAGGGTTAGGGTTAGGGTTAGTTTTAGGGTTAGGGATTGGTTTAGGGTACGGGTGAGGATTAGCGTACGTGTTAGGGTTAGGGTTTGGGTTAGGGTTAGGGTACACGTTAGGATTAGGGTATTTATTAAACCTATCCCACTCTCTAGATACCACTTAGCACGTAAAGGAATATTATTTAGGGTCCAGCCATGGAGAAGATTTTCGTTACTAGGATAAGATAAAGAATAAACACATTATAAAAAAATCACATTAGGATTTTCTTTTTAACCTGTTCCTTAAAACACTAGTGCTTAGGAAATCTAATGGAGGCAAAAGCAGTCAAGGGTAGTTTAGGGTTAGGGTTAGGGTTAGGGTTAGTGTTAGGGTTAGGGTACGGCTTAGGGTATGGGATAGGGTATGGGTGAGGGTACGGCATAGGGTAGGGTTTAGGGTTAGGGTTAGTGTTAGGGTTAGGGTTAGGGTATGGCTTAGGGTACGGGTGAGGGTACTGTGTAGGTCATTGGTTAGGGTTAGGTTAAGGCTTAGGATACAGGTTATTGTATGGGTTAGGGTACGGCGCAGGGTATGGGTAAGGGTTAGGGTTAGGGTTAGGGTTAGAGTTAGGGTACGGCTTAGGGTACGGGTTAGGGTACGGGTGAGGGTACGGCGTAGTGTATAGGTTAGGGTTAGGGTTAGGGTACGGCTTTGGGTACGGGTTAGGTTACGGGTGAGGGTACGGCGTAGGGTATGGGTTAGGGTTAGGGTTAGGGTTAGTGTTAGTGTTAGGGTTAGGGTACGGCTTAGCGTATGGGATAGGGTACGGGTGAGGGTACGGCGTAGGGTAGGGGTTAGGGTTAGAGTTAGGGTTAGGGTTGGGGTTAGGGTACGGCTTAGGGTACGGGTGAGGGTATGGGTGAGGGTACTGCGTAGGGTATTGGTTAGGGTTAGGATACGGCTTAGGATACGGGTTAGGGTACGGGTTAGGGTATGGCGTAGGGTATGGGTTAGGGTTAGGGTTAGGGTTAGGGTTAGGGTACGGCTTAGGATACGGGTTAGGGTACGGGTGAGGGTACGGCGTAGCGTATGGGTTAGGGTTAGGGTTAGGGTACGTCTTAGGGTACGGGTTAGGGTACGGGTGAGGGTACGGCGTAGGGTAAGGTTTAGGGTTAGGGTTAGTTTTAGGGTTAGGGATTGGTTTAGGGTACGGGTTAGGATTAGCGTACGTGTTAGGGTTAGGTTTTCGGTTAGGGTTAGGGTACGCGTTAGGGTTAGGGTATGGGTTAGGGTTAGGGTACACGTTAGGATTAGGGTATTTATTAAACCTATCCCACTCTCTAGATACCACTTAGCGCGTAAAGGAATATTATTAGGGATCCAGCCATGGAGAAGATTTTAGTCACTAGGATAAGATAAAGAATAAACACATTATAAAAAAATCACATTAGGATTTTCTTTTTAACCTGTTCCTTAAAACACTAGTGTTTAGGAAATCTAATACAGGCAAAAGAAATCAAGGGTAGTTTAGGGTTAGGGTTAGGGTTAGGGTTAGTGTTAGGGTTAGGGTACGGCTTAGGGTATGGGATAGGGTATGGGTGAGTGTACGGCGTAGGGTAGGGGTTAGGGTTAGGGTTAGGGTTAGGGTTAGGGTATGGCTTAGGGTACGGGTGAGGGTACGGGTGAGGGTACTGCGTAGGGTATTGGTTAGGGTTAGGGTACGGCTTAGGATACGTGTTAGGGTACGGGTTAGGGTACGGCGTAGAGTGTGGGTTAAGGTTAGGGTTAGTGTTAGGGTTAGGGTTACGGTACGTCTTAGGGTATGTGTTAGGGTACGGGTGAGGGTACGGCGTAGGTTATGGGTTAGGGTTAGGGTTAGGGTTAGGGTTAGGGTACGGCTTAGGATACGGGTTAGGGTACGGGTGAGGGTACGGCGTAGGTTATGGGTTAGGGTTAGGGTTAGTGTTAGGGTTATGGTACGGCTTAAGTTATGGGATAGGGTACAGGTGGGGGTATGGCATAGGGTAGGGGTTAGGGTTAGGGTTAGGGTTAGGGTTAGGGTTAGGGTACGGCTTAGGGTACGGGTGAGGCTATGGGTGAGGATACTGCGTAGGGTATTGGTTAGGGTTAGGGTACGGCTTAGGATACGGGTTAGGGTACGTGTTAGGGTATGGCGTACGGTATGGGTTAGGGTTAGGGTTAGGGTTAGGGTTAGGGTACGGCTTAGGGTACGGGTTAGGGTACGGGTGAGGTTACGGCGTAGGGTATAGTTTAGGGTTAGGGTTAGGGTTAGGGTACGGCTTAGGATACGGGTTAGGGTACGGGTGAGGGTACGGCGTAGCATATGTTTTAGGGTTAGGGTTAGGGTACGGATTAGGGTACGGGTTAGGGTACGGGTGAGGGTACGGTGTAGGTTATGGGTTAGGGTTAGGGTTAGGGTTAGGGTTAGTTTTAGGGTTAGGGATTGGTTTAGGGTACGGGTTAGGATTAGCATACGTGTTCGGGTTAGGGTTTTGGTTAGGGTTAGGGTACGCGTTAGGGTTAGGGTATGGGTTAGGTTTAGGGTACACTTTAGGATTAGGGTATTTATTAAACCTATCCCACTCTCTAGATACCACTTAGCACGTAAAGGATTATTATTTGGGGTTCAGCCATGGAGAAGATTTTAGTCACTAGGATAAGATAAAGAATAAACACATTATAAAAAAATCACATAAGGTTTTCTTTTTAACCTGTTCCTTAAAACACTAGTGTTTAGGAAATCTAATGGAGGCAAAAGCAGTAAAGGGTAGTTTAGGGTTAGGGTTAGGGTTAGGGTTAGGGGAGGGCTTAGGATACCGGTGAGGGTACTGGTGAGGGTACTGCGTAGGTTATTGGTTAGGGTTAGGGTACGGCTTAGGATACGGGTTAGGATATGGGTTAGGTTACGGCGTTGGGTATGGGTGAGGGTTAGGGTTAGGGTTAGGGTAAGGCTTTGGGTACGGGTTAGGGTACGGGTGAGGGTACGGCATAGGGTAGAGGTTAGGGTTAGGTTTAGGGTTAGGGTACGGCTTAGGATACGGGTTAGGGTATGGGTGAGGGTACGGCGTAGCGTATGGGTTAGGGTTAGGGTTAGGGTTAGGGTTAGTTTTAGGGTTAGGGATTGGTTTAGGGTACGGGTGAGGATTAGCGTACGTGTTAGGGTTAGGGTTAGGGTACGCATTAGGGTTAGGGTTAGGGTACACGTTAGGATTAGGGTATTTATTAAACCTATCCCACTCTCTAGATACCACTTAGCACGTAAAGGAATATTATTTAGGGTCCAGCCATGGAGAAGATTTTCGTTACTAGGATAAGATAAAGAATAAACACATTATAAAAAAATCACATTAGGATTTTCTTTTTAACCTGTTCCTTAAAACACTAGTGCTTAGGAAATCTAATGGAGGCAAAAGCAGTCAAGGGTAGTTTAGGGTTAGGGTTAGGGTTAGGGTTAGTGTTAGGGTTAGGGTACGGCTTAGGGTATGGGATAGGGTATGGGTGAGGGTACGGCATAGGGTAGGGTTTAGGGTTAGGGTTAGTGTTAGGGTTAGGGTTAGGGTATGGCTTAGGGTACGGGTGAGGGTACTGTGTAGGTCATTGGTTAGGGTTAGGTTAAGGCTTAGGATACAGGTTATTGTATGGGTTAGGGTACGGCGCAGGGTATGGGTAAGGGTTAGGGTTAGGGTTAGGGTTAGAGTTAGGGTACGGCTTAGGGTACGGGTTAGGGTACGGGTGAGGGTACGGCGTAGGGTATGGGTTAGGGTTAGGGTTAGGGTTAGTGTTAGTGTTAGGGTTAGGGTACGGCTTAGCGTATGGGATAGGGTACGGGTGAGGGTACGGCGTAGGGTAGGGGTTAGGGTTAGAGTTAGGGTTAGGGTTGGGGTTAGGGTACGGCTTAGGGTACGGGTGAGGGTACGGGTGAGGGTACTGCGTAGGGTATTGGTTAGGGTTAGGATACGGCTTAGGATACGGGTTAGGGTACGGGTTAGGGTATGGCGTAGGGTATGGGTTAGGGTTAGGGTTAGGGTTAGGGTTAGGGTTAGGGTACGGCTTAGGATACGGGTTAGGGTACGGGTGAGGGTACGGCGTAGCGTATGGGTTAGGGTTAGGGTTAGGGTACGTCTTAGGGTACGGGTTAGGGTACGGGTGAGGGTACGGCGTAGGGTAAGGTTTAGGGTTAGGGTTAGGGTTAGGGTTAGTTTTAGGGTTAGGGATTGGTTTAGGGTACGGGTTAGGATTAGCGTACCTGTTAGGGTTAGGTTTTCGGTTAGGGTTAGGGTACGCGTTAGGGTTAGGGTATGGGTTAGGGTTAGGGTACACGTTAGGATTAGGGTATTTATTAAACCTATCCCACTCTCTAGATACCACTTAGCACGTAAAGGAATATTATTAGGGATCCAGCCATGGAGAAGATTTTAGTCACTAGGATAAGATAAAGAATAAACACATTATAAAAAAATCACATTAGGATTTTCTTTTTAACCTGTTCCTTAAAACACTAGTGCTTAGGAAATCTAATAGAGGCAAAAGCAATCAAGGGTAGTTTAGGGTTAGGGTTAGGGTTAGGGTTAGTGTTAGGGTTAGGGTACGGCTTAGGGTATGGGATAGGGTACGGGTGAGGGTACGGCGTAGGGTAGGGGTTAAGGTTAGGCTTAGGGTTATGGTTAGGGTATGGCTTAGGGTACGGGTGAGGGTACGGGTGAGGGTACTGCGTAGGGTATTGCTTAGGGTTAGGGTACGGCTTAGGATACGTGTTAGGGTACGGGTTAGGGTACGGAGTAGAGTGTGGGTTAGGGTTAGGGTTAGTGTTAGGGTTAGGGTTACGGTACGTCTTAGGGTACGTGTTAGGGTACGGGTGAGGGTACGGCGTAGGTTATGGGTTAGGGTTAGGGTTAGGGTTAGGGTACGGCTTAGGATACGGGTTAGGGTACGGGTGAGGGTACGGCGTAGGTTATGGGTTAGGGTTAGGGTTAGTGTTAGGGTTATGGTATGGCTTAGGTTATGGGATAGGGTACAGGTGAGGGTATGGCATAGGGTAGGTGTTAGGGTTAGGGTTAGGGTTAGGGTTAGGGTTAGGGTACGGCTTAGGGCACGGGTGAGGCTATGGGTGAGGATACTGCGTAGGGTATTGGTTAGGGTTAGGGTACGGCTTAGGATACGGGTTAGGGTACGTGTTAGGGTATGGCGTACGGTATGGGTTAGGGTTAGGGTTAGGGTTAGGGTTAGGGTTAGGGTTAGGGTACGGCTTAGGGTACGGGTTAGGGTACGGGTGAGGTTACGGCATAGGGTATAGTTTAGGGTTAGTGTTAGGGTTAGGGTACGGCTTAGGATACGGGTTAGGGTACGGGTGAGGGTACGGCGTAGCATATGGTTTAGGGTTAGGGTTAGGGTACGGCTTAGGGTACGGGTTAGGGTACGGGTGAGGGTATGGCGTAGGGTAAGGGTTAGGGTTAGGGTTAGGGTTAGGGTTAGTTTTAGGGTTAGGGATTGGTTTAGGGTACGGGTTAGGATTAGCGTACGTGTTAGGGTTAGGTTTTTTGTTAGGGTTAGGGTACGCGTTAGGGTTAGGGTATGGGTTAGGTTTAGGGTACACGTTAGGATTAGGGTATTTATTAAACCTATCCCACTCTCTAAATACCACTTAGCACGTAACGGAATATTATTAGGGATCCAGCCATGGAGAAGATTTTAGTCACTAGGATAATATAAAGAATAAACACATTATAAAAAAATCACATTAGGATTTTCTTTTTAACCTGTTCCTTAAAACACTAGTGCTTAGGAAATCTAATAGAGGCAAAAGCAATCAAGGGTAGTTTAGGGTTAGGGTTAGGGTTAGGGTTAGTGTTAGGGTTAGGGTACGGCTTAGGGTATGGGATAGGGTACGGGTGAGGGTACGGCGTAGGGTAGGAGTTAGGGTAAGGGTTAGGGTACGGCTTAGGGTACGGGTTAGGTTACGGGTGAGGGTACGGCGTAGGGTATGGGTTAGGGTTAGGGTTAGGGTTAGTGTTAGTGTTAGGGTTAGGGTACGGCTTAGCGTATGGGATAGGGTACGGGTGAGGTTACGGCGTAGGGTAGGGGTTAGGGTTAGGGTTAGGGTTAGGGTTAGGGTATGGCTTAGGGTACGGGTGAGGGTACGGGTGAGGGTACTGCGTAGGGTATTGGTTAGGGTTAGGGTACGGCTTAGGATACGTGTTAGGGTACGGGTTAGGGTACGGCGTAGAGTGTGGGTTAAGGTTAGGGTTAGTGTTAGGGTTAGGGTTACGGTACGTCTTAGGGTATGTGTTAGGGTACGGGTGAGGGTACGGCGTAGGTTATGGGTTAGGGTTAGGGTTAGGGTTAGGGTTAGGGTACGGCTTAGGATACGGGTTAGGGTACGGGTGAGGGTACGGCGTACGTTATGGGTTAGGGTTAGGGTTAGTGTTAGGGTTATGGTACGGCTTAGGTTATGGGATAGGGTACAGGTGAGGGTATGGCATAGGGTAGGGGTTAGGGTTAGGGTTAGGGTTAGGGTTAGGGTTAGGGTACGGCTTAGGGTACGGGTGAGGCTATGGGTGAGGATACTGCGTAGGGTATTGGTTAGGGTTAGGGTACGGCTTAGGATACGGGTTAGGGTACGTGTTAGGGTATGGCGTACGGTATGGGTTAGGGTTAGGGTTAGGGTTAGGGTTAGGGTTAGGGTTAGGGTACGGCTTAGGGTACGGGTTATGGTACGGGTGAGGTTACGGCGTAGGGTATAGTTTAGGGTTAGGGTTAGGGTTAGGGTACGGCTTAGGATACGGGTTAGGGTACGGGTGAGGGTACGGCTTAGGGTACGGGTTAGGGTACGGGTGAGGGTACGGTGTAGGTTATGGGTTAGGGTTAGGGTTAGGGTTAGGGTTAGTTTTAGGGTTAGGGATTGGTTTAGGGTACGGGTTAGGATTAGCATACGTGTTCGGGTTAGGGTTTTGGTTAGGGTTAGGGTACGCGTTAGGGTTAGGGTATGGGTTAGGTTTAGGGTACACTTTAGGATTAGGGTATTTATTAAACCTATCCCACTCTCTAGATACCACTTAGCACGTAAAGGAATATTATTAGGGATCCAGCCATGGAGAAGATTTTAGTCACTAGGATAAGATAAAGAATAAACACATTATAAAAAAATCACATTAGGATTTTCTTTTTAACCTGTTCCTTAAAACACTAGTGCTTAGGAAATCTAATGGAGGCAAAAGCAGTGAAGGGTAGTTTAGGGTTAGGGTTAGGGTTAGGGTTAGTGTTAGGGTTAGGGTACGGCTTAGGGTATGGGATAGGGTATGGGTGAGGATACGGCATAGGGTAGGGTTTAGGGTTAAGGTTAGTGTTAGGGTTAGGGTTAGGGTATGGCTTAGGGTACGGGTGAGGGTACTGTGTAGGTCATTGGTTAGGGTTAGGTTAAGGCTTACGATACAGGTTATTGTATGGGTTAGGGTACGGCGCAGGGTATGGGTAAGGGTTAGGGTTAGGGTTAGGGTTAGAGTTAGGGTACGGCTTAAGGTACGGGTTAGGGTACGGGTGAGGGTACGGCGTAGTGTATAGGTTAGGGTTAGGGTTAGGGTACGGCTTTGGGTACGGGTTAGGTTACGGGTGAGGGTACGGCGTAGGGTATGGGTTAGGGTTAGGGTTAGGGTTAGTGTTAGTGTTAGGGTTAGGGTACGGCTTAGCGTATGGGATAGGGTACGGGTGAGGGTACGGCCTAGGGTAGGGGTTAGGGTTAGAGTTAGGGTTAGGGTTGGGGTTAGGGTACGGCTTAGGGTACGGGTGAGGGTACGGGTGAGGGTACTGCGTAGGGTATTGGTTAGGGTTAGGATACGGCTTAGGATACGGGTTAGGGTACGGGTTATGGTATGGCGTAGGGTATGGGTTAGGGTTAGGGTTAGGGTTAGGGTTAGGGTACGGCTTAGAATACGGGTTAGGGTACGGGTGAGGGTACGGCGTAGCGTATGGGTTAGGGTTAGGGTTAGGGTACGTCTTAGGGTACGGGTTAGGGTACGGGTGAGGGTACGGCGTAGGGTAAGGGTTAGGGTTAGGGTTAGGGTTAGGGTTAGTTTTAGGGTTAGGGATTGGTTTAGGGTACGGGTTAGGATTAGCGTACGTGTTAGGGTTAGGTTTTTTGTTAGGGTTAGGGTACGCGTTAGGGTTAGGGTATGGGTTAGGTTTAGGGTACACGTTAGGATTAGGGTATTTATTAAACCTATCCCACTCTCTAGATACCACTTAGCACGTAAAGGAATATTATTAGGGATCCAGCCATGGAGAAGATTTTAGTCACTAGGATAAGATAAAGAATAAACACATTATAAAAAAATCACATTAGGATTTTCTTTTTAACCTGTTCCTTAAAACACTAGTGCTTAGGAAATCTAATAGAGGCAAAAGCAATCAAGGGTAGTTTAGGGTTAGGGTTAGGGTTAGGGTTAGTGTTAGGGTTAGGGTACGGCTTAGGGTATGGGATAGGGTACGGGTGAGGGTATGGCGTAGGGTAGGAGTTAGGGTAAGGGTTAGGGTACGGCTTAGGGTACGGGTTAGGTTACGGGTGAGGGTACGGCGTAGGGTATGGGTTAGGGTTAGGGTTAGGGTTAGTGTTAGTGTTAGGGTTAGGGTACGGCTTAGCGTATGGGATAGGGTACGGGTGAGGTTACGGCGTAGGGTAGGGGTTAGGGTTAGGGTTAGGGTTAGGGTTAGGGTATGGCTTAGGGTACGGGTGAGGGTACGGGTGAGGGTACTGCGTAGGGTATTGGTTAGGGTTAGGGTACGGCTTAGGATACGTGTTAGGGTACGGGTTAGGGTACGGCGTAGAGTGTGGGTTAAGGTTAGGGTTAGTGTTAGGGTTAGGGTTACGGTACGTCTTAGGGTATGTGTTAGGGTACGGGTGAGGGTACGGCGTAGGTTATGGGTTAGGGTTAGGGTTAGGGTTAGGGTACGGCTTAGGATACGGGTTAGGGTACGGGTGAGGGTACGGCGTAGGTTATGGGTTAGGGTTAGGGTTAGTGTTAGGGTTATGGTACGGCTTAGGTTATGGGATAGGGTACAGGTGAGGGTATGGCATAGGGTAGGGGTTAGGGTTAGGGTTAGGGTTAGGGTTAGGGTTAGGGTACGGCTTAGGGTACGGGTGAGGCTATGGGTGAGGATACTGCGTAGGGTATTGGTTAGGGTTAGGGTACGGCTTAGGATACGGGTTAGGGTACGTGTTAGGGTATGGCGTACGGTATGGGTTAGGGTTAGGGTTAGGGTTAGGGTTAGGGTTAGGGTTAGGGTACGGCTTAGGGTACGGGTTAGGGTACGGGTGAGGTTACGGCGTAGGGTATAGTTTAGGGTTAGGGTTAGGGTTAGGGTACGGCTTAGGATACGGGTTAGGGTACGGGTGAGGGTACGGCTTAGGGTACGGGTTAGGGTACGGGTGAGGGTACGGTGTAGGTTATGGGTTAGGGTTAGGGTTAGGGTTAGGGTTAGTTTTAGGGTTAGGGATTGGTTTAGGATACGGGTTAGGATTAGCATACGTGTTCGGGTTAGGGTTTTGGTTAGGGTTAGGGTACGCGTTAGGGTTAGGGTATGGGTTAGGTTTAGGGTACACTTTAGGATTAGGGTATTTATTAAACCTATCCCACTCTCTAGATACCACTTAGCACGTAAAGGAATATTATTTGGGGTTCAGCCATGGAGAAGATTTTAGTCACTAGGATAAGATAAAGAATAAACACATTATAAAAAAATCACATAAGGTTTTCTTTTTAACCTGTTCCTTAAAACACTAGTGTTTAGGAAATCTAATGGAGGCAAAAGCAGTAAAGGGTAGTTTAGGGTTAGGGTTAGGGTTAGGGTTAGGGTAGGGCTTAGGATACCGGTGAGGGTACTGGTGAGGGTACTGCGTAGGTTATTGGTTGGGGTTAGGGTACGGCTTAGGATACGGGTTAGGATATGGGTTAGGTTACGGCGTTGGGTATGGGTGAGGGTTAGGGTTAGGGTTAGGGTAAGGCTTTGGGTACGGGTTAGGGTACGGGTGAGGGTACGGCGTAGGGTAGAGGTTAGGGTTAGGTTTAGGGTTAGGGTACGGCTTAGGATACGGGTTACGGTATGGGTGAGGGTACGGCGTAGCGTATGGGTTAGGGTTAGGGTTAGGGTTAGGGTTAGTTTTAGGGTTAGGGATTGGTTTAGGGTACGGGTGAGGATTAGCGTACGTGTTAGGGTTAGGGTTTGGGTTAGGGTTAGGGTACGCATTAGGGTTAGGGTTAGGGTACACGTTAGGATTAGGGTATTTATTAAACCTATCCCACTCTCTAGATACCACTTAGCACGTAAAGGAATATTATTTAGGGTCCAGCCATGGAGAAGATTTTCGTTACTAGGATAAGATAAAGAATAAACACATTATAAAAAAATCACATTAGGATTTTCTTTTTAACCTGTTCCTTAAAACACTAGTGCTTAGGAAATCTAATGGAGGCAAAAGCAGTCAAGGGTAGTTTAGGGTTAGGGTTAGGGTTAGGGTTAGTGTTAGGGTTAGGGTACGGCTTAGGGTATGGGATAGGGTATGGGTGAGGGTACGGCATAGTGTAGGGTTTAGGGTTAGGGTTAGTGTTAGGGTTAGGGTTAGGGTATGGCTTAGGGTACGGGTTAGGGTACTGTGTAGGTCATTGGTTAGGGTTAGGTTAAGGCTTAGGATACAGGTTATTGTATGGGTTAGGGTACGGCGCAGGGTATGGGTAAGGGTTAGGGTTAGGGTTAGGGTTAGAGTTAGGGTACGGCTTAGGGTACGGGTTAGGGTACGGGTGAGGGTACGGCGTAGTGTATAGGTTAGGGTTAGGGTTAGGGTACGGCTTTGGGTACGGGTTAGGTTACGGGTGAGGGTACGGCGTAGGGTATGGGTTAGGGTTAGGGTTAGGGCTAGTGTTAGTGTTAGGGTTAGGGTACGGCTTAGCGTATGGGATAGGGTACGGGTGAGGGTACGGCCTAGGGTAGGGGTTAGGGTTAGAGTTAGGGTTAGGGTTGGGGTTAGGGTACGGCTTAGGGTACGGGTGAGGGTACGGGTGAGGGTACTGCGTAGGGTATTGGTTAGGGTTAGGATACGGCTTAGGATACGGGTTAGGGTACGGGTTATGGTATGGCGTAGGGTATGGGTTAGGGTTAGGGTTAGGGTTAGGGTTAGGGTACGGCTTAGAATATGGGTTAGGGTACGGGTGAGGGTACGGCGTAGCGTATGGGTTAGGGTTAGGGTTAGGTTACGTCTTAGGGTACGGGTTAGGGTACGGGTGAGGGTACGGCGTAGGGTAAGGGTTAGGGTTAGCGTTAGGGTTAGGGTTAGTTTTAGGGTTAGGGATTGGTTTAGGGTACGGGTTAGGATTAGCGTACGTGTTAGGGTTAGTTTTTTTGTTAGGGTTAGGGTACGCGTTAGGGTTAGGGTATGGGTTAGGTTTAGGGTACACGTTAGGATTAGGGTATTTATTAAACCTATCCCACTCTCTAGATACCACTTAGCACGTAAAGGAATATTATTAGGGATCCAGCCATGGAGAAGATTTTAGTCACTAGGATAAGATAAAGAATAAACACATTATAAAAAAATCACATCAGGATTTTCTTTTTAACCTGTTCCTTAAAACACTAGTGCTTAGGAAATCTAATAGAGGCAAAAGCAATCAAGGGTAGTTTAGGGTTAGGGTTAGGGTTAGGGTTAGTGTTAGGGTTAGGGTACGGCTTAGGGTATGGGATAGGGTACGGGTGAGGGTACGGCGTAGGGTAGGGGTTAGGGTAAGGGTTAGGGTACGGCTTAGGGTACGGGTTAGGTTACGGGTGAGGGTACGGTGTAGGGTATGGGTTAGGGTTAGGGTTAGGGTTAGTGTTAGTGTTAGGGTTAGGGTACGGCTTAGCGTATGGGATAGGGTACGGGTGAGGGTACGGCGTAGGGTAGGGGTTAGGGTTAGGGTTAGGGTTAGGGTTAGGGTATGGCTTAGGGTACGGGTGAGGGTACGGGTGAGGGTACTGCGTAGGGTATTGGTTAGGGTTAGGGTACGGCTTAGGATACGTGTTAGGGTACGGGTTAGGGTACGGCGTAGAGTGTGGGTTAAGGTTAGGGTTAGTGTTAGGGTTAGGGTTACGGTACGTCTTAGGGTATGTGTTAGGGTACGGGTGAGGGTACGGCGTAGGTTATGGGTTAGGGTTAGGGTTAGGGTTAGGGTACGGCTTAGGATACGGGTTAGGGTACGGGTGAGGGTACGGCGTAGGTTATGGGTTAGGGTTAGGGTTAGTGTTAGGGTTATGGTACGGCTTAGGTTATGGGATAGGGTACAGGTGAGGGTATGGCATAGGGTAGGGGTTAGGGTTAGGGTTAGGGTTAGGGTTAGGGTTAGGGTACGGCTTAGGGTACGGGTGAGGCTATGGGTGAGGATACTGCGTAGGGTATTGTTTAGGGTTAGGGTACGGCTTAGGATACGGGTTAGGGTACGTGTTAGGGTATGGCGTACGGTATGGGTTAGGGTTAGGGTTAGGGTTAGGGTTAGGGTTAGGGTTAGGGTACGGCTTAGGGTACGGGTTAGGGTACGGGTGAGGTTACGGCGTAGGGTATAGTTTAGGGTTAGGGTTAGGGTTAGGGTACGGCTTAGGATACGGGTTAGGGTACGGGTGAGGGTACGGCTTAGGGTACGGGTTAGGGTACGGGTGAGGGTACGGTGTAGGTTATGGGTTAGGGTTAGGGTTAGGGTTAGGGTTAGTTTTAGGGTTAGGGATTGGTTTAGGGTACGGGTTAGGATTAGCATACGTGTTCGGGTTAGGGTTTTGGTTAGGGTTAGGGTACGCGTTAGGGTTAGGGTATGGGTTAGGTTTAGGGTACACTTTAGGATTAGGGTATTTATTAAACCTATCCCACTCTCTAGATACCACTTAGCACGTAAAGGAATATTATTTGGGGTTCAGCCATGGAGAAGATTTTAGTCACTAGGATAAGATAAAGAATAAACACATTATAAAAAAATCACATAAGGTTTTCTTTTTAACCTGTTCCTTAAAACACTAGTGTTTAGGAAATCTAATGGAGGCAAAAGCAGTAAAGGGTAGTTTAGGGTTAGGGTTAGGGTTAGGGTTAGGGTAGGGCTTAGGATACCGGTGAGGGTACTGGTGAGGGTACTGCGTAGGTTATTGGTTAGGGTTAGGGTACGGCTTAGGATACGGGTTAGGATATGGGTTAGGTTACGGCGTTGGGTATGGGTGAGGGTTAGGGTTAGGGTTAGGGTAAGGCTTTGGGTACGGGTTAGGGTACGGGTGAGGGTACGGCGTAGGGTAGAGGTTAGGGTTAGGTTTAGGGTTAGGGTACGGCTTAGGATACGGGTTAGGGTATGGGTGAGGGTACGGCGTAGCGTATGGGTTAGGGTTAGGGTTAGGGTTAGGGTTAGTTTTAGGGTTAGGGATTGGTTTAGGGTACGGGTGAGGATTAGCGTACGTGTTAGGGTTAGGTTTTGGGTTAGTGTTAGGGTACGCATTAGGGTTAGGGTTAGGGTACACGTTAGGATTAGGGTATTTATTAAACCTATCCCACTCTCTAGATACCACTTAGCACGTAAAGGAATATTATTTAGGGTCCAGCCATGGAGAAGATTTTCGTTACTAGGATAAGATAAAGAATAAACACATTATAAAAAAATCACATTAGGATTTTCTTTTTAACCTGTTCCTTAAAACACTAGTGCTTAGGAAATCTAATGGAGGCAAAAGCAGTCAAGGGTAGTTTAGGGTTAGGGTTAGGGTTAGGGTTAGTGTTAGGGTTAGGGTACGGCTTAGGGTATGGGATAGGGTATGGGTGAGGGTACGGCATAGGGTAGGGTTTAGGGTTAGGGTTAGTGTTAGGGTTAGGGTTAGGGTATGGCTTAGGGTACGGGTGAGGGTACTGTGTAGGTCATTGGTTAGGGTTAGGTTAAGGCTTAGGATACAGGTTATTGTATGGGTTAGGGTACGGCGCAGGGTATGGGTAAGGGTTAGGGTTAGGGTTAGGGTTAGAGTTAGGGTACGGCTTAGGGTACGGGTTAGGGTACGGGTGAGGGTACGGCGTAGTGTATAGGTTAGGGTTAGGGTTAGGGTACGGCTTAGGGTACGGGTTAGGGTACGGGTGAGGGTACGGCGTAGTGTATAGGTTAGGGTTAGGGTTAGGGTACGGCTTTGGGTACGGTTTAGGTTACGGGTGAGGGTACGGCGTAGGGTATGGGTTAGGGTTAGGGTTAGGGTTAGTGTTAGTGTTAGGGTTAGGGTACGGCTTAGCGTATGGGATAGGGTACGGGTGAGGGTACGGCCTAGGGTAGGGGTTAGGGTTAGAGTTAGGGTTAGGGTTTGGGTTAGGGTACGGCTTAGGGTACGGGTGAGGGTACGGGTGAGGGTACTGCGTAGGGTATTGGTTAGGGTTAGGATACGGCTTAGGATACGGGTTAGGGTACGGGTTATGGTATGGCGTAGGGTATGGGTTAGGGTTAGGGTTCGGGTTAGGGTTAGGGTTCGGCTTAGAATATGGGTTAGGGTACGGGTGAGGGTACGGCGTAGCGTATGGGTTAGGGTTAGGGTACGTCTTAGGGTACGGGTTAGGGTACGGGTGAGGGTACGGCGTAGGGTAAGGGTTAGGGTTAGGGTTAGGGTTAGGGTTAGTTTTAGGGTTAGGGATTGGTTTAGGGTACGGGTTAGGATTAGCGTACGTGTTAGGGTTAGGTTTTTTGTTAGGGTTAGGGTACGCGTTAGGGTTAGGGTATGGGTTAGGTTTAGGGTACACGTTAGGATTAGGGTATTTATTAAACCTATCCCACTCTCTAGATACCACTTAGCACGTAAAGGAATATTATTAGGGATCCAGCCATGGAGAAGATTTTAGTCACTAGGATAAGATAAAGAATAAACACATTATAAAAAAATCACATCAGGATTTTCTTTTTAACCTGTTCCTTAAAACACTAGTGCTTAGGAAATCTAATAGAGGCAAAAGCAATCAAGGGTAGTTTAGGGTTAGGGTTAGGGTTAGGGTTAGTGTTAGGGTTAGGGTACGGCTTAGGGTATGGGATAGGGTACGGGTGAGGGTACGGCGTAGGGTAGGGGTTAGGGTTAGGGTTAGGGTTAGGGTTAGGTTATGGCTTAGGGTACGGGTGAGGGTACGGGTGAGGTTACTGCGTAGGGTATTGGTTAGGGTTAGGGTACGGCTTAGGATACGTGTTAGGGTACGGGTTAGGGTACGGCGTAGAGTGTGGGTTAAGGTTAGGGTTAGTGTTAGGGTTAGGGTTACGGTACGTCTTAGGGTATGTGTTAGGGTACGGGTGAGGGTACGGCGTAGGTTATGGGTTAGGGTTAGGGTTAGGGTTAGGGTACGGCTTAAGATACGGGTTAGGGTACGGGTGAGGGTACGGCGTAGGTTATGGGTTAGGGTTAGGGTTAGTGTTAGGGTTATGGTATGGCTTAGGTTATGGGATAGGGTACAGGTGAGGGTATGGCATAGGGTAGGGGTTAGGGTTAGGGTTAGGGTTAGGGTTAGGGTTAGGGTACGGCTTAGGGTACGGGTGAGGCTATGGGTGAGGATACTGCGTAGGGTATTGTTTAGGGTTAGGGTACGGCTTAGGATACGGGTTAGGGTACCTGTTAGGGTATGGCGTACGGTATGGGTTAGGGTTAGGGTTAGGGTTAGGGTTAGGGTTAGGGTTAGGGTACGGCTTAGGGTACGGGTTATGGTACGGGTGAGGTTACGGCGTAGGGTATAGTTTAGGGTTAGGGTTAGGGTTAGGGTACGGCTTAGGATACGGGTTAGGGTACGGGTGAGGGTACGGCTTAGGGTACGGGTTAGGGTACGGGTGAGGGTACGGTGTAGGTTATGGGTTAGGGTTAGGGTTAGGGTTAGGGTTAGTTTTAGGGTTAGGGATTGGTTTAGGGTACGGGTTAGGATTAGCATACGTGTTCGGGTTAGGGTTTTGGTTAGGGTTAGGGTACGCTTTAGGGTTAGGGTATGGGTTAGGTTTAGGGTACACTTTAGGATTAGGGTATTTATTAAACCTATCCCACTCTCTAGATACCACTTAGCACGTAAAGGAATATTATTTGGGGTTCAGCCATGGAGAAGATTTTAGTCACTAGGATAAGATAAAGAATAAACACATTATAAAAAAATCACATAAGGTTTTCTTTTTAACCTGTTCCTTAAAACACTAGTGTTTAGGAAATCTAATGGAGGCAAAAGCAGTAAAGGGTAGTTTAGGGTTAGGGTTAGGGTTAGGGTTAGGGTAGGGCTTAGGATACCGGTGAGGGTACTGGTGAGGGTACTGCGTAGGTTATTGGTTAGGGTTAGGGTACGGCTTAGGATACGGGTTAGGATATGGGTTAGGTTACGGCGTTGGGTATGGGTGAGGGTTAGGGTTAGGGTTAGGGTAAGGCTTTGGGTACGGGTTAGGGTACGGGTGAGGGTACGGCGTAGGGTAGAGGTTAGGGTTAGGTTTAGGGTTAGGGTACGGCTTAGGATACGGGTTAGGGTATGGGTGAGGGTACGGCGTAGCGTATGGGTTAGGGTTAGGGTTAGGGTTAGGGTTAGTTTTAGGGTTAGGGATTGGTTTAGGGTACGGGTGAGGATTAGCGTACGTGTTAGGGTTAGGGTTTGGGTTAGGGTTAGGGTACGCATTAGGGTTAGGGTTAGGGTACACGTTAGGATTAGGGTATTTATTAAACCTATCCCACTCTCTAGATACCACTTAGCACGTAAAGGAATATTATTTAGGGTCCAGCCATGGAGAAGATTTTCGTTACTAGGATAAGATAAAGAATAAACACATTATAAAAAAATCACATTAGGATTTTCTTTTTAACCTGTTCCTTAAAACACTAGTGCTTAGGAAATCTAATGGAGGCAAAAGCAGTCAAGGGTAGTTTAGGGTTAGGGTTAGGGTTAGGGTTAGGGTTAGGGTTAGGGTACGGCTTAGGGTATGGGATAGGGTATGGGTGAGGGTACGGCATAGGGTAGGGTTTAGGGTTAGGGTTAGTGTTAGGGTTAGGGTTAGGGCATGGCTTAGGGTACGGGTGAGGGTACTGTGTAGGTCATTGGTTAGGGTTAGGTTAAGGCTTAGGATACAGGTTATTGTATGGGTTAGGGTACGGCGCAGGGTATGGGTAAGGGTTAGGGTTAGGGTTAGGGTTAGAGTTAGGGTACGGCTTAGGGTACGGGTTAGGGTACGGGTGAGGGTACGGCATAGTGTATAGGTTAGGGTTAGGGTTAGGTTACGGCTTTGGGTACGGGTTAGGTTACGGGTGAGGGTACGGCGTAGGGTATGGGTTAGGGTTAGGGTTAGGGTTAGTGTTAGTGTTAGGGTTAGGGTACGGCTTAGTGTATGGGATAGGGTACGGGTGAGGGTACGGCGTAGGGTAGGGGTTAGGGTTAGAGTTAGGGTTAGGGTTGGGTTTAGGGTACGGCTTAGGGTACGGGTGAGGGTACGGGTGAGGGTACTGCGTAGGGTATTGGTTAGGGTTAGGATACGGCTTAGGATACGGGTTAGGTTACGGGTTATGGTATGGCGTAGGGTATGGGTTAGGGTTAGGGTTAGGGTTAGGGTTAGGGTACGGCTTAGAATACGGGTTAGGGTACGGGTGAGGGTACGGCGTAGCGTATGGGTTAGGGTTAGGGTTAGGGTACGTCTTAGGGTACGGGTTAGGGTACGGGTGAGGGTACGGCGTAGGGTAAGGGTTAGGGTTAGGGTTAGGGTTAGGGTTAGTTTTAGGGTTAGGGATTGGTTTAGGGTACGGGTTAGGATTAGCGTACCTGTTAGGGTTAGGTTTTTTGTTAGGGTTAGGGTACGCGTTAGGGTTAGGGTATGGGTTAGGTTTAGGGTACACGTTAGGATTAGGGTATTTATTAAATCTATCCCACTCTCTAGATACCACTTAGCACGTAAAGGAATATTATTTGGGGTTCAGCCATGGAGAAGATTTTAGTCACTAGGATAAGATAAAGAATAAACACATTATAAAAAAATCACATAAGGTTTTCTTTTTAACCTGTTCCTTAAAACACTAGTGTTTAGGAAATCTAATGGAGGCAAAAGCAGTAAAGGGTAGTTTAGGGTTAGGGTTAGGGTTAGGGTTAGGGGAGGGCTTAGGATACCGGTGAGGGTACTGGTGAGGGTACTGCGTAGGTTATTGGTTAGGGTTAGGATACGGCTTAGGATACGGGTTAGGATATGGGTTAGGTTACGGCGTTGGGTATGGGTGAGGGTTAGGGTTAGGGTTAGGGTAAGGCTTTGCGTACGGGTTAGGGTACGGGTGAGGGTACGGCGTGGGGTAGAGGTTAGGGTTAGGTTTAGGGTTAGGGTACGGCTTAGGATACGGGTTAGGGTATGGGTGAGGGTACGGCGTAGCGTATGGGTTAGGGTTAGGGTTAGGGTTAGGGTTAGTTTTAAGGTTAGGGATTGGTTTAGGGTACGGGTGAGGATTAGCGTACGTGTTAGGGTTAGGGTTTGGGTTAGGGTTAGGGTACGCATTAGGGTTAGGGTTAGGGTACACGTTAGGATTAGGGTATTTATTAAACCTATCCCACTCTCTAGATACCACTTAGCACGTAAAGGAATATTATTTAGGGTCCAGCCATGGAGAAGATTTTCGTTACTAGGATAAGATAAAAATAAACACATTATAAAAAAATCACATTAGGATTTTCTTTTTAACCTGTTCCTTAAAACACTAGTGCTTAGGAAATCTAATGGAGGCAAAAGCAGTCAAGGGTAGTTTAGGGTTAGGGTTAGGGTTAGGGTTAGTGTTAGGGTTAGGGTACGGCTTAGGGTATGGGATAGGGTATGGGTGAGGGTACGGCATAGGGTAGGGTTTAGGGTTAGGGTTAGTGTTAGGGTTAGGGTTAGGGTATGGCTTAGGGTACGGGTGAGGGTACTGTGTAGGTCATTGGTTAGGGTTAGGTTAAGGCTTAGGATACAGGTTATTGTATGGGTTAGGGTACGGCGCAGGGTATGGGTAAGGGTTAGGGTTAGGGTTAGGGTTAGAGTTAGGGTACGGCTTAGGGTACGGGTTAGGGTACGGGTGAGGGTACGGCGTAGTGTATAGGTTAGGGTTAGGGTTAGGGTACGGCTTAGGGTACGGGTTAGGGTACGGGTGAGGGTACGGCGTAGTGTATAGGTTAGGGTTAGGGTTAGGGTACGGCTTTGGGTACGGTTTAGGTTACGGGTGAGGGTACGGCGTAGGGTATGGGTTAGGGTTAGGGTTAGGGTTAGTGTTAGTGTTAGGGTTAGGGTACGGCTTAGCGTATGGGATAGGGTACGGGTGAGGGTACGGCCTAGGGTAGGGGTTAGGGTTAGAGTTAGGGTTAGGGTTTGGGTTAGGGTACGGCTTAGGGTACGGGTGAGGGTACGGGTGAGGGTACTGCGTAGGGTATTGGTTAGGGTTAGGATACGGCTTAGGATACGGGTTAGGGTACGGGTTATGGTATGGCGTAGGGTATGGGTTAGGGTTAGGGTTCGGGTTAGGGTTAGGGTACGGCTTAGAATATGGGTTAGGGTACGGGTGAGGGTACGGCGTAGCGTATGGGTTAGGGTTAGGGTACGTCTTAGGGTACGGGTTAGGGTACGGGTGAGGGTACGGCGTAGGGTAAGGGTTAGGGTTAGGGTTAGGGTTAGGGTTAGTTTTAGGGTTAGGGATTGGTTTAGGGTACGGGTTAGGATTAGCGTACGTGTTAGGGTTAGGTTTTTTGTTAGGGTTAGGGTACGCGTTAGGGTTAGGGTATGGGTTAGGTTTAGGGTACACGTTAGGATTAGGGTATTTATTAAACCTATCCCACTCTCTAGATACCACTTAGCACGTAAAGGAATATTATTAGGGATCCAGCCATGGAGAAGATTTTAGTCACTAGGATAAGATAAAGAATAAACACATTATAAAAAAATCACATCAGGATTTTCTTTTTAACCTGTTCCTTAAAACACTAGTGCTTAGGAAATCTAATAGAGGCAAAAGCAATCAAGGGTAGTTTAGGGTTAGGGTTAGGGTTAGGGTTAGTGTTAGGGTTAGGGTACGGCTTAGGGTATGGGATAGGGTACGGGTGAGGGTACGGCGTAGGGTAGGGGTTAGGGTTAGGGTTAGGGTTAGGGTTAGGGTATGGCTTAGGGTACGGGTGAGGGTACGGGTGAGGTTACTGCGTAGGGTATTGGTTAGGGTTAGGGTACGGCTTAGGATACGTGTTAGGGTACGGGTTAGGGTACGGCGTAGAGTGTGGGTTAAGGTTAGGGTTAGTGTTAGGGTTAGGGTTACGGTACGTCTTAGGGTATGTGTTAGGGTACGGGTGAGGGTACGGCGTAGGTTATGGGTTAGGGTTAGGGTTAGGGTTAGGGTACGGCTTAAGATACGGGTTAGGGTACGGGTGAGGGTACGGCGTAGGTTATGGGTTAGGGTTAGGGTTAGTGTTAGGGTTATGGTATGGCTTAGGTTATGGGATAGGGTACAGGTGAGGGTATGGCATAGGGTAGGGGTTAGGGTTAGGGTTAGGGTTAGGGTTAGGGTTAGGGTACGGCTTAGGGTACGGGTGAGGCTATGGGTGAGGATACTGCGTAGGGTATTGTTTAGGGTTAGGGTACGGCTTAGGATACGGGTTAGGGTACCTGTTAGGGTATGGCGTACGGTATGGGTTAGGGTTAGGGTTAGGGTTAGGGTTAGGGTTAGGGTTAGGGTACGGCTTAGGGTACGGGTTATGGTACGGGTGAGGTTACGGCGTAGGGTATAGTTTAGGGTTAGGGTTAGGGTTAGGGTACGGCTTAGGATACGGGTTAGGGTACGGGTGAGGGTACGGCTTAGGGTACGGGTTAGGGTACGGGTGAGGGTACGGTGTAGGTTATGGGTTAGGGTTAGGGTTAGGGTTAGGGTTAGTTTTAGGGTTAGGGATTGGTTTAGGGTACGGGTTAGGATTAGCATACGTGTTCGGGTTAGGGTTTTGGTTAGGGTTAGGGTACGCTTTAGGGTTAGGGTATGGGTTAGGTTTAGGGTACACTTTAGGATTAGGGTATTTATTAAACCTATCCCACTCTCTAGATACCACTTAGCACGTAAAGGAATATTATTTGGGGTTCAGCCATGGAGAAGATTTTAGTCACTAGGATAAGATAAAGAATAAACACATTATAAAAAAATCACATAAGGTTTTCTTTTTAACCTGTTCCTTAAAACACTAGTGTTTAGGAAATCTAATGGAGGCAAAAGCAGTAAAGGGTAGTTTAGGGTTAGGGTTAGGGTTAGGGTTAGGGTAGGGCTTAGGATACCGGTGAGGGTACTGGTGAGGGTACTGCGTAGGTTATTGGTTAGGGTTAGGGTACGGCTTAGGATACGGGTTAGGATATGGGTTAGGTTACGGCGTTGGGTATGGGTGAGGGTTAGGGTTAGGGTTAGGGTAAGGCTTTGGGTACGGGTTAGGGTACGGGTGAGGGTACGGCGTAGGGTAGAGGTTAGGGTTAGGTTTAGGGTTAGGGTACGGCTTAGGATACGGGTTAGGGTATGGGTGAGGGTACGGCGTAGCGTATGGGTTAGGGTTAGGGTTAGGGTTAGGGTTAGTTTTAGGGTTAGGGATTGGTTTAGGGTACGGGTGAGGATTAGCGTACGTGTTAGGGTTAGGGTTTGGGTTAGGGTTAGGGTACGCATTAGGGTTAGGGTTAGGGTACACGTTAGGATTAGGGTATTTATTAAACCTATCCCACTCTCTAGATACCACTTAGCACGTAAAGGAATATTATTTAGGGTCCAGCCATGGAGAAGATTTTCGTTACTAGGATAAGATAAAGAATAAACACATTATAAAAAAATCACATTAGGATTTTCTTTTTAACCTGTTCCTTAAAACACTAGTGCTTAGGAAATCTAATGGAGGCAAAAGCAGTCAAGGGTAGTTTAGGGTTAGGGTTAGGGTTAGGGTTAGGGTTAGGGTTAGGGTACGGCTTAGGGTATGGGATAGGGTATGGGTGAGGGTACGGCATAGGGTAGGGTTTAGGGTTAGGGTTAGTGTTAGGGTTAGGGTTAGGGCATGGCTTAGGGTACGGGTGAGGGTACTGTGTAGGTCATTGGTTAGGGTTAGGTTAAGGCTTAGGATACAGGTTATTGTATGGGTTAGGGTACGGCGCAGGGTATGGGTAAGGGTTAGGGTTAGGGTTAGGGTTAGAGTTAGGGTACGGCTTAGGGTACGGGTTAGGGTACGGGTGAGGGTACGGCATAGTGTATAGGTTAGGGTTAGGGTTAGGTTACGGCTTTGGGTACGGGTTAGGTTACGGGTGAGGGTACGGCGTAGGGTATGGGTTAGGGTTAGGGTTAGGGTTAGTGTTAGTGTTAGGGTTAGGGTACGGCTTAGTGTATGGGATAGGGTACGGGTGAGGGTACGGCGTAGGGTAGGGGTTAGGGTTAGAGTTAGGGTTAGGGTTGGGTTTAGGGTACGGCTTAGGGTACGGGTGAGGGTACGGGTGAGGGTACTGCGTAGGGTATTGGTTAGGGTTAGGATACGGCTTAGGATACGGGTTAGGTTACGGGTTATGGTATGGCGTAGGGTATGGGTTAGGGTTAGGGTTAGGGTTAGGGTTAGGGTACGGCTTAGAATACGGGTTAGGGTACGGGTGAGGGTACGGCGTAGCGTATGGGTTAGGGTTAGGGTTAGGGTACGTCTTAGGGTACGGGTTAGGGTACGGGTGAGGGTACGGCGTAGGGTAAGGGTTAGGGTTAGGGTTAGGGTTAGGGTTAGTTTTAGGGTTAGGGATTGGTTTAGGGTACGGGTTAGGATTAGCGTACCTGTTAGGGTTAGGTTTTTTGTTAGGGTTAGGGTACGCGTTAGGGTTAGGGTATGGGTTAGGTTTAGGGTACACGTTAGGATTAGGGTATTTATTAAATCTATCCCACTCTCTAGATACCACTTAGCACGTAAAGGAATATTATTTGGGGTTCAGCCATGGAGAAGATTTTAGTCACTAGGATAAGATAAAGAATAAACACATTATAAAAAAATCACATAAGGTTTTCTTTTTAACCTGTTCCTTAAAACACTAGTGTTTAGGAAATCTAATGGAGGCAAAAGCAGTAAAGGGTAGTTTAGGGTTAGGGTTAGGGTTAGGGTTAGGGGAGGGCTTAGGATACCGGTGAGGGTACTGGTGAGGGTACTGCGTAGGTTATTGGTTAGGGTTAGGATACGGCTTAGGATACGGGTTAGGATATGGGTTAGGTTACGGCGTTGGGTATGGGTGAGGGTTAGGGTTAGGGTTAGGGTAAGGCTTTGCGTACGGGTTAGGGTACGGGTGAGGGTACGGCGTGGGGTAGAGGTTAGGGTTAGGTTTAGGGTTAGGGTACGGCTTAGGATACGGGTTAGGGTATGGGTGAGGGTACGGCGTAGCGTATGGGTTAGGGTTAGGGTTAGGGTTAGGGTTAGTTTTAAGGTTAGGGATTGGTTTAGGGTACGGGTGAGGATTAGCGTACGTGTTAGGGTTAGGGTTTGGGTTAGGGTTAGGGTACGCATTAGGGTTAGGGTTAGGGTACACGTTAGGATTAGGGTATTTATTAAACCTATCCCACTCTCTAGATACCACTTAGCACGTAAAGGAATATTATTTAGGGTCCAGCCATGGAGAAGATTTTCGTTACTAGGATAAGATAAAAATAAACACATTATAAAAAAATCACATTAGGATTTTCTTTTTAACCTGTTCCTTAAAACACTAGTGCTTAGGAAATCTAATGGAGGCAAAAGCAGTCAAGGGTAGTTTAGGGTTAGGGTTAGGGTTAGGGTTAGTGTTAGGGTTAGGGTACGGCTTAGGGTATGGGATAGGGTATGGGTGAGGGTACGGCATAGGGTAGGGTTTAGGGTTAGGGTTAGTGTTAGGGTTAGGGTTAGGGTATGGCTTAGGGTACGGGTGAGGGTACTGTGTAGGTCATTGGTTAGGGTTAGGTTAAGGCTTAGGATACAGGTTATTGTATGGGTTAGGGTACGGCGCAGGGTATGGGTAAGGGTTAGGGTTAGGGTTAGGGTTAGAGTTAGGGTACGGCTTAGGGTACGGGTTAGGGTACGGGTGAGGGTACGGCGTAGTGTATAGGTTAGGGTTAGGGTTAGGGTACGGCTTTGGGTACGGGTTAGGTTACGGGTGAGGGTACGGCGTAGGGTATGGGTTAGGGTTAGGGTTAGGGTTAGTGTTAGTGTTAGGGTTAGGGTACGGCTTAGCGTATGGGATAGGGTACGGGTGAGGGTACGGCGTAGGGTAGGGGTTAGGGTTAGAGTTAGGGTTAGGGTTGGGGTTAGGGTACGGCTTAGGGTACGGGTGAGGGTACGGGTGAGGGTACTGCGTAGGGTATTGGTTAGGGTTAGGATACGGCTTAGGATACGGGTTAGGGTACGGGTTATGGTATGGCGTAGGGTATGGGTTAGGGTTAGGGTTAGGGTTAGGGTTAGGGTACGGCTTAGAATACGGGTTAGGGTACGGGTGAGGGTACGGCGTAGCGTATGGGTTAGGGTTAGGGTTAGGGTACGTCTTAGGGTACAGGTTAGGGTACGGGTGAGGGTACGGCGTAGGGTAAGGGTTAGGGTTAGGGTTAGGGTTAGGGTTAGTTTTAGGGTTAGGGATTGGTTTAGGGTACGGGTTAGGATTAGCGTACGTGTTAGGGTTAGGTTTTTTGTTAGGGTTAGGGTACGCGTTAGGGTTAGGGTATGGGTTAGGTTTAGGGTACACGTTAGGATTAGGGTATTTATTAAACCTATCCCACTCTCTAGATACCACTTAGCACGTAAAGGAATATTATTAGGGATCCAGCCATGGAGAAGATTTTAGTCACTAGGATAAGATAAAGAATAAACACATTATAAAAAAATCACATTAGGATTTTCTTTTTAACCTGTTCCTTAAAACACTAGTGCTTAGGAAATCTAATAGAGGCAAAAGCAATCAAGGGTAGTTTAGGGTTAGGGTTAGGGTTAGGGTTAGTGTTAGGGTTAGGGTACGGCTTAGGGTATGGGATAGGGTACGGGTGAGGGTACGGCGTAGGGTAGGAGTTAGGGTAAGGGTTAGGGTACGGCTTAGGGTACGGGTTAGTTTACGGGTGAGGGTACGGCGTAGGGTATGGGTTAGGGTTAGGGTTAGGGTTAGTGTTAGTGTTAGGGTTAGGGTACGGCTTAGCGTATGGGATAGGGTACGGGTGAGGTTACGGCGTAGGGTAGGGGTTAGGGTTAGGGTTAGGGTTAGGGTTAGGGTATGGCTTAGGGTACGGGTGAGGGTACGGGTGAGGGTACTGCGTAGGGTATTGGTTAGGGTTAGGGTACGGCTTAGGATACGTGTTAGGGTACGGGTTAGGGTACGGCGTAGAGTGTGGGTTAAGGTTAGGGTTAGTGTTAGGGTTAGGGTTACGGTACGTCTTAGGGTATGTGTTAGGGTACGGGTGAGGGTACGGCGTAGGTTATGGGTTAGGGTTAGGGTTAGGGTTAGGGTTAGGGTACGGCTTAGGATACGGGTTAGGGTACGGGTGAGGGTACGGCGTAGGTTATGGGTTAGGGTTAGGGTTAGTGTTAGGGTTATGGTACGGCTTAGGTTATGGGATAGGGTACAGGTGAGGGTATGGCATAGGGTAGGGGTTAGGGTTAGGGTTAGGGTTAGGGTTAGGGTTAGGGTACGGCTTAGGGTACGGGTGAGGCTATGGGTGAGGATACTGCGTAGGGTATTGGTTAGGGTTAGGGTACGGCTTAGGATACGGGTTAGGGTACGTGTTAGGGTATGGCGTACGGTATGGGTTAGGGTTAGGGTTAGGGTTAGGGTTAGGGTTAGGGTTAGGGTACGGCTTAGGGTACGGGTTAGGGTACGGGTGAGGTTACGGCGTAGGGTATAGTTTAGGGTTAGGGTTAGGGTTAGGGTACGGCTTAGGATACGGGTTAGGGTTCGGGTGAGGGTACGGCGTAGGGTAAGGGTTAGGGTTAGGGTTAGGGTTAGGGTTAGTTTTAGGGTTAGGGATTGGTTTAGGGTACGGGTTAGGATTAGCGTACGTGTTAGGGTTAGGTTTTTTGTTAGGGTTAGGGTACGCGTTAGGGTTAGGGTATGGGTTAGGTTTAGGGTACACGTTAGGATTAGGGTATTTATTAAACCTATCCCACTCTCTAGATACCACTTAGCACGTAAAGGAATATTATTAGGGATCCAGCCATGGAGAAGATTTTAGTCACTAGGATAAGATAAAGAATAAACACATTATAAAAAAATCACATTAGGATTTTCTTTTTAACCTGTTCCTTAAAACACTAGTGCTTAGGAAATCTAATAGAGGCAACAGCAATCAAGGGTAGTTTAGGGTTAGGGTTAGGGTTAGGGTTAGTGTTAGGGTTAGGGTACGGCTTAGGGTATGGGATAGGGTACGGGTGAGGGTACGGCGTAGGGTAGGAGTTAGGGTAAGGGTTAGGGTACGGCTTAGGGTACGGGTTAGTTTACGGGTGAGGGTACGGCGTAGGGTATGGGTTAGTGTTAGGGTTAGGGTTAGTGTTAGTGTTAGGGTTAGGGTACGGCTTAGCGTATGGGATAGGGTACGGGTGAGGTTACGGCGTAGGGTAGGGGTTAGGGTTAGGGTTAGGGTTAGGGTTAGGGTATGGCTTAGGGTACGGGTGAGGGTACGGGTGAGGGTACTGCGTAGGGTATTGGTTAGGGTTAGGGTACGGCTTAGGATACGTGTTAGGGTACGGGTTAGGGTACGGCGTAGAGTGTGGGTTAAGGTTAGGGTTAGTGTTAGGGTTAGGGTTACGGTACGTCTTAGGGTATGTGTTAGGGTACGGGTGAGGGTACGGCGTAGGTTATGGGTTAGGGTTAGGGTTAGGGTTAGGGTTAGGGTACGGCTTAGGATACGGGTTAGGGTACGGGTGAGGGTACGGCGTAGGTTATGGGTTAGGGTTAGGGTTAGTGTTAGGGTTATGGTACGGCTTAGGTTATGGGATAGGGTACAGGTGAGGGTATGGCATAGGGTAGGGGTTAGGGTTAGGGTTAGGGTTAGGGTTAGGGTTAGGGTACGGCTTAGGGTACGGGTGAGGCTATGGGTGAGGATACTGCGTAGGGTATTGGTTAGGGTTAGGGTACGGCTTAGGATACGGGTTAGGGTACGTGTTAGGGTATGGCGTACGGTATGGGTTAGGGTTAGGGTTAGGGTTAGGGTTAGGGTTAGGGTTAGGGTACGGCTTAGGGTACGGGTTAGGGTACGGGTGAGGTTACGGCGTAGGGTATAGTTTAGGGTTAGGGTTAGGGTTAGGGTACGGCTTAGGATACGGGTTAGGGTACGGGTGAGGGTACGGCTTAGGGTACGGGTTAGGGTACGGGTGAGGGTACGGTGTAGGTTATGGGTTAGGTTTAGGGTTAGGGTTAGGGTTAGTTTTAGGGTTAGGGATTGGTTTAGGATACGGGTTAGGATTAGCATACGTGTTCGGGTTAGGGTTTTGGTTAGGGTTAGGGTACGCGTTAGGGTTAGGGTATGGGTTAGGTTTAGGGTACACTTTAGGATTAGGGTATTTATTAAACCTATCCCACTCTCTAGATACCACTTAGCACGTAAAGGAATATTATTTGGGGTTCAGCCATGGAGAAGATTTTAGTCACTAGGATAAGATAAAGAATAAACACATTATAAAAAAATCACATAAGGTTTTCTTTTTAACCTGTTCCTTAAAACACTAGTGTTTAGGAAATCTAATGGAGGCAAAAGCAGTAAAGGGTAGTTTAGGGTTAGGGTTAGGGTTAGGGTTAGGGTAGGGCTTAGGATACCGGTGAGGGTACTGGTGAGGGTACTGCGTAGGTTATTGGTTAGGGTTAGGGTACGGCTTAGGATACGGGTTAGGATATGGGTTAGGTTACGGCGTTGGGTATGGGTGAGGGTTAGGGTTAGGGTTAGGGTAAGGCTTTGGGTACGGGTTAGGGTACGGGTGAGGGTACGGCGTAGGGTAGAGGTTAGGGTTAGGTTTAGGGTTAGGGTACGGCTTAGGATACGGGTTACGGTATGGGTGAGGGTACGGCGTAGCGTATGGGTTAGGGTTAGGGTTAGGGTTAGGGTTAGTTTTAGGGTTAGGGATTGGTTTAGGGTACGGGTGAGGATTAGCGTACGTGTTAGGGTTAGGGTTTGGGTTAGGGTTAGGGTACGCATTAGGGTTAGGGTTAGGGTACACGTTAGGATTAGGGTATTTATTAAACCTATCCCACTCTCTAGATACCACTTAGCACGTAAAGGAATATTATTTAGGGTCCAGCCATGGAGAAGATTTTCGTTACTAGGATAAGATAAAGAATAAACACATTATAAAAAAATCACATTAGGATTTTCTTTTTAACCTGTTCCTTAAAACACTAGTGCTTAGGAAATCTAATGGAGGCAAAAGCAGTCAAGGGTAGTTTAGGGTTAGGGTTAGGGTTAGGGTTAGTGTTAGGGTTAGGGTACGGCTTAGGGTATGGGATAGGGTATGGGTGAGGGTACGGCATAGGGTAGGGTTTAGGGTTAGGGTTAGTGTTAGGGTTAGGGTTAGGGTATGGCTTAGGGTACGGGTGAGGGTACTGTGTAGGTCATTGGTTAGGGTTAGGTTAAGGCTTAGGATACAGGTTATTGTATGGGTTAGGGTACGGCGCAGGGTATGGGTAAGGGTTAGGGTTAGGGTTAGGGTTAGAGTTAGGGTACGGCTTAGGGTACGGGTTAGGGTACGGGTGAGGGAACGGCGTAGTGTATAGGTTAGGGTTAGGGTTAGGGTACGGCTTTGGGTACGGGTTAGGTTACGGGTGAGGGTACGGCGTAGGGTATGGGTTAGGGTTAGGGTTAGGGTTAGTGTTAGTGTTAGGGTTAGGGTACGGCTTAGCGTATGGGATAGGGTACGGGTGAGGGTACGGCCTAGGGTAGGGGTTAGGGTTAGAGTTAGGGTTAGGGTTGGGGTTAGGGTACGGCTTAGGGTACGGGTGAGGGTACGGGTGAGGGTACTGCGTAGGGTATTGGTTAGGGTTAGGATACGGCTTAGGATACGGGTTAGGGTACGGGTTATGGTATGGCGTAGGGTATGGGTTAGGGTTAGGGTTAGGGTTAGGGTTAGGGTACGGCTTAGAATATGGGTTAGGGTACGGGTGAGGGTACGGCGTAGCGTATGGGTTAGGGTTAGGGTTAGGGTACGTCTTAGGGTACGGGTTAGGGTACGGGTGAGGGTACGGCGTAGGGTAAGGGTTAGGGTTAGGGTTAGGGTTAGGGTTAGTTTTAGGGTTAGGGATTGGTTTAGGGTACGGGTTAGGATTAGCGTACGTGTTAGGGTTAGGTTTTTTGTTAGGGTTAGGGTACGCGTTAGGGTTAGGGTATGGGTTAGGTTTAGGGTACACGTTAGGATTAGGGTATTTATTAAACCTATCCCACTCTCTAGATACCACTTAGCACGTAAAGGAATATTATTAGGGATCCAGCCATGGAGAAGATTTTAGTCACTAGGATAAGATAAAGAATAAACACATTATAAAAAAATCACATCAGGATTTTCTTTTTAACCTGTTCCTTAAAACACTAGTGCTTAGGAAATCTAATAGAGGCAAAAGCAATCAAGGGTAGTTTAGGGTTAGGGTTAGGGTTAGGGTTAGTGTTAGGGTTAGGGTACGGCTTAGGGTATGGGATAGGGTACGGGTGAGGGTACGGCGTAGGGTAGGGGTTAGGGTAAGGGTTAGGGTACGGCTTAGGGTACGGGTTAGGTTACGGGTGAGGGTACGGCGTAGGGTATGGGTTAGGGTTAGGGTTAGGGTTAGTGTTAGTGTTAGGGTTAGGGTACGGCTTAGCGTATGGGATAGGGTACGGGTGAGGGTACGGCGTAGTGTAGGGGTTAGGGTTAGGGTTAGGGTTAGGGTTAGGGTATGGCTTAGGGTACGGGTGAGGGTACGGGTGAGGGTACTGCGTAGGGTATTGGTTAGGGTTAGGGTACGGCTTAGGATACGTGTTAGGGTACGGGTTAGGGTACGGCGTAGAGTGTGGGTTAAGGTTAGGGTTAGTGTTAGGGTTAGGGTTACGGTACGTCTTAGGGTATGTGTTAGGGTACGGGTGAGGGTACGGCGTAGGTTATGGGTTAGGGTTAGGGTTAGGGTTAGGGTACGGCTTAGGATACGGGTTAGGGTACGGGTGAGGGTACGGCGTAGGTTATGGGTTAGGGTTAGGGTTAGTGTTAGGGTTATGGTACGGCTTAGGTTATGGGATAGGGTACAGGTGAGGGTATGGCATAGGGTAGGGGTTAGGGTTAGGGTTAGGGTTAGGGTTAGGGTTAGGGTACGGCTTAGGGTACGGGTGAGGCTATGGGTGAGGATACTGCGTAGGGTATTGTTTAGGGTTAGGGTACGGCTTAGGATACGGGTTAGGGTACGTGTTAGGGTATGGCGTACGGTATGGGTTAGGGTTAGGGTTAGGGTTAGGGTTAGGGTTAGGGATAGGGTACGGCTTAGGGTACGGGTTAGGGTACGGGTGAGGTTACGGCGTAGGGTATAGTTTAGGGTTAGGGTTAGGGTTAGGGTACGGCTTAGGATACGGGTTAGGGTACGGGTGAGGGTACGGCTTAGGGTACGGGTTAGGGTACGGGTGAGGGTACGGTGTAGGTTATGGGTTAGGGTTAGGGTTAGGGTTAGGGTTAGTTTTAGGGTTAGGGATTGGTTTAGGGTACGGGTTAGGATTAGCATACGTGTTCGGGTTAGGGTTTTGGTTAGGGTTAGGGTACGCGTTAGGGTTAGGGTATGGGTTAGGTTTAGGGTACACTTTAGGATTAGGGTATTTATTAAACCTATCCCACTCTCTAGATACCACTTAGCACGTAAAGGAATATTATTTGGGGTTCAGCCATGGAGAAGATTTTAGTCACTAGGATAAGATAAAGAATAAACACATTATAAAAAAATCACATAAGGTTTTCTTTTTAACCTGTTCCTTAAAACACTAGTGTTTAGGAAATCTAATGGAGGCAAAAGCAGTAAAGGGTATTTTAGGGTTAGGGTTAGGGTTAGGGTTAGGGTAGGGCTTAGGATACCGGTGAGGGTACTGGTGAGGGTACTGCGTAGGTTATTGGTTAGGGTTAGGGTACGGCTTAGGATACGGGTTAGGATATGGGTTAGGTTACGGCATTGGATATGGGTGAGGGTTAGGGTTAGGGTTAGGGTAAGGCTTTGGGTACGGGTTAGGGTACGGGTGAGGGTACGGCGTAGGGTAGAGGTTAGGGTTAGGTTTAGGGTTAGGGTACGGCTTAGGATACGGGTTACGGTATGGGTGAGGGTACGGCGTAGCGTATGGGTTAGGGTTAGGGTTAGGGTTAGGGTTAGTTTTAGGGTTAGGGATTGGTTTAGGGTACGGGTGAGGATTAGCGTACGTGTTAGGGTTAGGGTTTGGGTTAGGGTTAGGGTACGCATTAGGGTTAGGGTTAGGGTACACGTTAGGATTAGGGTATTTATTAAACCTATCCCACTCTCTAGATACCACTTAGCACGTAAAGGAATATTATTTAGGGTCCAGCCATGGAGAAGATTTTCGTTACTAGGATAAGATAAAGAATAAACACATTATAAAAAAATCACATTAGGATTTTCTTTTTAACCTGTTCCTTAAAACACTAGTGCTTAGGAAATCTAATGGAGGCAAAAGCAGTCAAGGGTAGTTTAGGGTTAGGGTTAGGGTTAGGGTTAGTGTTAGGGTTAGGGTACGGCTTAGGGTATGGGATAGGGTATGGGTGAGGGTACGGCATAGGGTAGGGTTTAGGGTTAGGGTTAGTGTTAGGGTTAGGGTTAGGGTATGGCTTAGGGTACGGGTGAGGGTACTGTGTAGGTCATTGGTTAGGGTTAGGTTAAGGCTTAGGATACAGGTTATTGTATGGGTTAGGGTACGGCGCAGGGTATGGGTAAGGGTTAGGGTTAGGGTTAGGGTTAGAGTTAGGGTACGGCTTAGGGTACGGGTTAGGGTACGGGTGAGGGTACGGCGTAGTGTATAGGTTAGGGTTAGGGTTAGGGTACGGCTTAGGGTACGGGTTAGGGTACGGGTGAGGGTACGGCGTAGTGTATAGGTTAGGGTTAGGGTTAGGGTACGGCTTTGGGTACGGGTTAGGTTACGGGTGAGGGTACGGCGTAGGGTATGGGTTAGGGTTAGGGTTAGGGTTAGTGTTAGTGTTAGGGTTAGGGTACGGCTTAGCGTATGGGATAGGGTACGGGTGAGGGTACGGCGTAGGGTAGGGGTTAGGGTTAGAGTTAGGGTTAGGGTTGGGGTTAGGGTACGGCTTAGGGTACGGGTGAGGGTACGGGTGAGGGTACTGCGTAGGGTATTGGTTAGGGTTAGGATACGGCTTAGGATACGGGTTAGGGTACGGGTTATGGTATGGCGTAGGGTATGGGTTAGGGTTAGGGTTAGGGTTAGGGTTAGGGTACGGCTTAGAATATGGGTTAGGGTACGGGTTAGGGTACGGCGTAGCGTATGGGTTAGGGTTAGGGTACGTCTTAGGGTACGGGTTAGGGTACGGGTGAGGGTACGGCGTAGGGTAAGGGTTAGGGTTAGGGTTAGGGTTAGGGTTAGTTTTAGGGTTAGGGATTGGTTTAGGGTACAGGTTAGGATTAGCGTACGTGTTAGGGTTAGGTTTTTTGTTAGGGTTAGGGTACGCGTTAGGGTTAGGGTATGGGTTAGGTTTAGGGTACACGTTAGGATTAGGGTATTTATTAAACCTATCCCACTCTCTAGATACCACTTAGCACGTAAAGGAATATTATTAGGGATCCAGCCATGGAGAAGATTTTAGTCACTAGGATAAGATAAAGAATAAACACATTATAAAAAAATCACATTAGGATTTTCTTTTTAACCTGTTCCTTAAAACACTAGTGCTTAGGAAATCTAATAGAGGCAAAAGCAATCAAGGGTAGTTTAGGGTTAGGGTTAGGGTTAGGGTTAGTGTTAGGGTTAGGGTACGGCTTAGGGTATGGGATAGGGTACGGGTGAGGGTACGGCGTAGGGTAGGAGTTAGGGTAAGGGTTAGGGTACGGCTTAGGGTACGGGTTAGTTTACGGGTGAGGGTACGGCGTAGGGTATGGGTTAGGGTTAGGGTTAGGGTTAGTGTTAGTGTTAGGGTTAGGGTACGGCTTAGCGTATGGGATAGGGTACGGGTGAGGTTACGGCGAAGGGTAGGGGTTAGGGTTAGGGTTAGGGTTAGGGTTAGGGTATGGCTTAGGGTACGGGTGAGGGTACGGGTGAGGGTACTGCGTAGGGTATTGGTTAGGGTTAGGGTACGGCTTAGGATACTTGTTAGGGTACGGGTTAGGGTACGGCGTAGAGTGTGGGTTAAGGTTAGGGTTAGTGTTAGGGTTAGGGTTACGGTACGTCTTAGGGTATGTGTTAGGGTACGGGTGAGGGTACGGCGTAGGTTATGGGTTAGGGTTAGGGTTAGGGTTAGGGTTAGGGTACGGCTTAGGATACGGGTTAGGGTACGGGTGAGGGTACGGCGTAGGTTATGGGTTAGGGTTAGGGTTAGTGTTAGGGTTATGGTACGGCTTAGGTTATGGGATAGGGTACAGGTGAGGGTATGGCATAGGGTAGGGGTTAGGGTTAGGGTTAGGGTTAGGGTTAGGGTTAGGGTACGGCTTAGGGTACGGGTGAGGCTATGGGTGAGGATACTGCGTAGGGTATTGGTTAGGGTTAGGGTACGGCTTAGGATACGGGTTAGGGTACGTGTTAGGGTATGGCGTACGGTATGGGTTAGGGTTAGGGTTAGGGTTAGGGTTAGGGTTAGGGTTAGGGTACGGCTTAGGGTACGGGTTAGGGTACGGGTGAGGTTACGGCGTAGGGTATAGTTTAGGGTTAGGGTTAGGGTTAGGGTACGGCTTAGGATACGGGTTAGGGTACGGGTGAGGGTACGGCTTAGGGTACGGGTTAGGGTACGGGTGAGGGTACGGTGTAGGTTATGGGTTAGGTTTAGGGTTAGGGTTAGGGTTAGTTTTAGGGTTAGGGATTGGTTTAGGATACGGGTTAGGATTAGCATACGTGTTCGGGTTAGGGTTTTGGTTAGGGTTAGGGTACGCGTTAGGGTTAGGGTATGGGTTAGGTTTAGGGTACACTTTAGGATTAGGGTATTTATTAAACCTATCCCACTCTCTAGATACCACTTAGCACGTAAAGGAATATTATTTGGGGTTCAGCCATGGAGAAGATTTTAGTCACTAGGATAAGATAAAGAATAAACACATTATAAAAAAATCACATAAGGTTTTCTTTTTAACCTGTTCCTTAAAACACTAGTGTTTAGGAAATCTAATGGAGGCAAAAGCAGTAAAGGGTAGTTTAGGGTTAGGGTTAGGGTTAGGGTTAGGGTAGGGCTTAGGATACCGGTGAGGGTACTGGTGAGGGTACTGCGTAGGTTATTGGTTAGGGTTAGGGTACGGCTTAGGATACGGGTTAGGATATGGGTTAGGTTACGGCGTTGGGTATGGGTGAGGGTTAGGGTTAGGGTTAGGGTAAGGCTTTGGGTACGGGTTAGGGTACGGGTGAGGGTACGGCGTAGGGTAGAGGTTAGGGTTAGGTTTAGGGTTAGGGTACGGCTTAGGATACGGGTTACGGTATGGGTGAGGGTACGGCGTAGCGTATGGGTTAGGGTTAGGGTTAGGGTTAGGGTTAGTTTTAGGGTTAGGGATTGGTTTAGGGTACGGGTGAGGATTAGCGTACGTGTTAGGGTTAGGGTTTGGGTTAGGGTTAGGGTACGCATTAGGGTTAGGGTTAGGGTACACGTTAGGATTAGGGTATTTATTAAACCTATCCCACTCTCTAGATACCACTTAGCACGTAAAGGAATATTATTTAGGGTCCAGCCATGGAGAAGATTTTCGTTACTAGGATAAGATAAAGAATAAACACATTATAAAAAAATCACATTAGGATTTTCTTTTTAACCTGTTCCTTAAAACACTAGTGCTTAGGAAATCTAATGGAGGCAAAAGCAGTCAAGGGTAGTTTAGGGTTAGGGTTAGGGTTAGGGTTAGTGTTAGGGTTAGGGTACGGCTTAGGGTATGGGATAGGGTATGGGTGAGGGTACGGCATAGGGTAGGGTTTAGGGTTAGGGTTAGTGTTAGGGTTAGGGTTAGGGTATGGCTTAGGGTACGGGTGAGGGTACTGTGTAGGTCATTGGTTAGGGTTAGGTTAAGGCTTAGGATACAGGTTATTGTATGGGTTAGGGTACGGCGCAGGGTATGGGTAAGGGTTAGGGTTAGGGTTAGGGTTAGAGTTAGGGTACGGCTTAGGGTACGGGTTAGGGTACGGGTGAGGGAACGGCGTAGTGTATAGGTTAGGGTTAGGGTTAGGGTACGGCTTTGGGTACGGGTTAGGTTACGGGTGAGGGTACGGCGTAGGGTATGGGTTAGGGTTAGGGTTAGGGTTAGTGTTAGTGTTAGGGTTAGGGTACGGCTTAGCGTATGGGATAGGGTACGGGTGAGGGTACGGCCTAGGGTAGGGGTTAGGGTTAGAGTTAGGGTTAGGGTTGGGGTTAGGGTACGGCTTAGGGTACGGGTGAGGGTACGGGTGAGGGTACTGCGTAGGGTATTGGTTAGGGTTAGGATACGGCTTAGGATACGGGTTAGGGTACGGGTTATGGTATGGCGTAGGGTATGGGTTAGGGTTAGGGTTAGGGTTAGGGTTAGGGTACGGCTTAGAATATGGGTTAGGGTACGGGTGAGGGTACGGCGTAGCGTATGGGTTAGGGTTAGGGTTAGGGTACGTCTTAGGGTACGGGTTAGGGTACGGGTGAGGGTACGGCGTAGGGTAAGGGTTAGGGTTAGGGTTAGGGTTAGGGTTAGTTTTAGGGTTAGGGATTGGTTTAGGGTACGGGTTAGGATTAGCGTACGTGTTAGGGTTAGGTTTTTTGTTAGGGTTAGGGTACGCGTTAGGGTTAGGGTATGGGTTAGGTTTAGGGTACACGTTAGGATTAGGGTATTTATTAAACCTATCCCACTCTCTAGATACCACTTAGCACGTAAAGGAATATTATTAGGGATCCAGCCATGGAGAAGATTTTAGTCACTAGGATAAGATAAAGAATAAACACATTATAAAAAAATCACATCAGGATTTTCTTTTTAACCTGTTCCTTAAAACACTAGTGCTTAGGAAATCTAATAGAGGCAAAAGCAATCAAGGGTAGTTTAGGGTTAGGGTTAGGGTTAGGGTTAGTGTTAGGGTTAGGGTACGGCTTAGGGTATGGGATAGGGTACGGGTGAGGGTACGGCGTAGGGTAGGGGTTAGGGTAAGGGTTAGGGTACGGCTTAGGGTACGGGTTAGGTTACGGGTGAGGGTACGGCGTAGGGTATGGGTTAGGGTTAGGGTTAGGGTTAGTGTTAGTGTTAGGGTTAGGGTACGGCTTAGCGTATGGGATAGGGTACGGGTGAGGGTACGGCGTAGGGTAGGGGTTAGGGTTAGGGTTAGGGTTAGGGTTAGGGTATGGCTTAGGGTACGGGTGAGGGTACGGGTGAGGGTACTGCGTAGGGTATTGGTTAGGGTTAGGGTACGGCTTAGGATACGTGTTAGGGTACGGGTTAGGGTACGGCGTAGAGTGTGGGTTAAGGTTAGGGTTAGTGTTAGGGTTAGGGTTACGGTACGTCTTAGGGTATGTGTTAGGGTACGGGTGAGGGTACGGCGTAGGTTATGGGTTAGGGTTAGGGTTAGGGTTAGGGTACGGCTTAGGATACGGGTTAGGGTACGGGTGAGGGTACGGCGTAGGTTATGGGTTAGGGTTAGGGTTAGTGTTAGGGTTATGGTACGGCTTAGGTTATGGGATAGGGTACAGGTGAGGGTATGGCATAGGGTAGGGGTTAGGGTTAGGGTTAGGGTTAGGGTTAGGGTTAGGGTACGGCTTAGGGTACGGGTGAGGCTATGGGTGAGGATACTGCGTAGGGTATTGTTTAGGGTTAGGGTACGGCTTAGGATACGGGTTAGGGTACGTGTTAGGGTATGGCGTACGGTATGGGTTAGGGTTAGGGTTAGGGTTAGGGTTAGGGTTAGGGATAGGGTACGGCTTAGGGTACGGGTTAGGGTACGGGTGAGGTTACGGCGTAGGGTATAGTTTAGGGTTAGGGTTAGGGTTAGGGTACGGCTTAGGATACGGGTTAGGGTACGGGTGAGGGTACGGCTTAGGGTACGGGTTAGGGTACGGGTGAGGGTACGGTGTAGGTTATGGGTTAGGGTTAGGGTTAGGGTTAGGGTTAGTTTTAGGGTTAGGGATTGGTTTAGGGTACGGGTTAGGATTAGCATACGTGTTCGGGTTAGGGTTTTGGTTAGGGTTAGGGTACGCGTTAGGGTTAGGGTATGGGTTAGGTTTAGGGTACACTTTAGGATTAGGGTATTTATTAAACCTATCCCACTCTCTAGATACCACTTAGCACGTAAAGGAATATTATTTGGGGTTCAGCCATGGAGAAGATTTTAGTCACTAGGATAAGATAAAGAATAAACACATTATAAAAAAATCACATAAGGTTTTCTTTTTAACCTGTTCCTTAAAACACTAGTGTTTAGGAAATCTAATGGAGGCAAAAGCAGTAAAGGGTATTTTAGGGTTAGGGTTAGGGTTAGGGTTAGGGTAGGGCTTAGGATACCGGTGAGGGTACTGGTGAGGGTACTGCGTAGGTTATTGGTTAGGGTTAGGGTACGGCTTAGGATACGGGTTAGGATATGGGTTAGGTTACGGCGTTGGATATGGGTGAGGGTTAGGGTTAGGGTTAGGGTAAGGCTTTGGGTACGGGTTAGGGTACGGGTGAGGGTACGGCGTAGGGTAGAGGTTAGGGTTAGGTTTAGGGTTAGGGTACGGCTTAGGATACGGGTTACGGTATGGGTGAGGGTACGGCGTAGCGTATGGGTTAGGGTTAGGGTTAGGGTTAGGGTTAGTTTTAGGGTTAGGGATTGGTTTAGGGTACGGGTGAGGATTAGCGTACGTGTTAGGGTTAGGGTTTGGGTTAGGGTTAGGGTACGCATTAGGGTTAGGGTTAGGGTACACGTTAGGATTAGGGTATTTATTAAACCTATCCCACTCTCTAGATACCACTTAGCACGTAAAGGAATATTATTTAGGGTCCAGCCATGGAGAAGATTTTCGTTACTAGGATAAGATAAAGAATAAACACATTATAAAAAAATCACATTAGGATTTTCTTTTTAACCTGTTCCTTAAAACACTAGTGCTTAGGAAATCTAATGGAGGCAAAAGCAGTCAAGGGTAGTTTAGGGTTAGGGTTAGGGTTAGGGTTAGTGTTAGGGTTAGGGTACGGCTTAGGGTATGGGATAGGGTATGGGTGAGGGTACGGCATAGGGTAGGGTTTAGGGTTAGGGTTAGTGTTAGGGTTAGGGTTAGGGTATGGCTTAGGGTACGGGTGAGGGTACTGTGTAGGTCATTGGTTAGGGTTAGGTTAAGGCTTAGGATACAGGTTATTGTATGGGTTAGGGTACGGCGCAGGGTATGGGTAAGGGTTAGGGTTAGGGTTAGGGTTAGAGTTAGGGTACGGCTTAGGGTACGGGTTAGGGTACGGGTGAGGGTACGGCGTAGTGTATAGGTTAGGGTTAGGGTTAGGGTACGGCTTAGGGTACGGGTTAGGGTACGGGTGAGGGTACGGCGTAGTGTATAGGTTAGGGTTAGGGTTAGGGTACGGCTTTGGGTACGGGTTAGGTTACGGGTGAGGGTACGGCGTAGGGTATGGGTTAGGGTTAGGGTTAGGGTTAGTGTTAGTGTTAGGGTTAGGGTACGGCTTAGCGTATGGGATAGGGTACGGGTGAGGGTACGGCCTAGGGTAGGGGTTAGGGTTAGAGTTAGGGTTAGGGTTGGGGTTAGGGTACGGCTTAGGGTACGGGTGAGGGTACGGGTGAGGGTACTGCGTAGGGTATTGGTTAGGGTTAGGATACGGCTTAGGATACGGGTTAGGGTACGGGTTATGGTATGGCGTAGGGTATGGGTTAGGGTTAGGGTTAGGGTTAGGGTTAGGGTACGGCTTAGAATATGGGTTAGGGTACGGGTGAGGGTACGGCGTAGCGTATGGGTTAGGGTTAGGGTACGTCTTAGGGTACGGGTTAGGGTACGGGTGAGGGTACGGCGTAGGGTAAGGGTTAGGGTTAGGGTTAGGGTTAGGGTTAGTTTTAGGGTTAGGGATTGGTTTAGGGTACAGGTTAGGATTAGCGTACGTGTTAGGGTTAGGTTTTTTGTTAGGGTTAGGGTACGCGTTAGGGTTAGGGTATGGGTTAGGTTTAGGGTACACGTTAGGATTAGGGTATTTATTAAACCTATCCCACTCTCTAGATACCACTTAGCACGTAAAGGAATATTATTAGGGATCCAGCCATGGAGAAGATTTTAGTCACTAGGATAAGATAAAGAATAAACACATTATAAAAAAATCACATCAGGATTTTCTTTTTAACCTGTTCCTTAAAACACTAGTGCTTAGGAAATCTAATAGAGGCAAAAGCAATCAAGGGTAGTTTAGGGTTAGGGTTAGGGTTAGGGTTAGTGTTAGGGTTAGGGTACGGCTTAGGGTATGGGATAGGGTACGGGTGAGGGTACGGCGTAGGGTAGGGGTTAGGGTAAGGGTTAGGGTACGGCTTAGGGTACGGGTTAGGTTACGGGTGAGGGTACGGCGTAGGGTATGGGTTAGGGTTAGGGTTAGGGTTAGTGTTAGTGTTAGGGTTAGGGTACGGCTTAGCGTATGGGATAGGGTACGGGTGAGGGTACGGCGTAGGGTAGGGGTTAGGGTTAGGGTTAGGGTTAGGGTTAGGGTATGGCTTAGGGTACGGGTGAGGGTACGGGTGAGGTTACTGCGTAGGGTATTGGTTAGGGTTAGGGTACGGCTTAGGATATGTGTTAGGGTACGGGTTAGGGTACGGCGTAGGGTATGGGTTAGGGTTAGGGTTAGGGTTAGGGTTAGGGTACGGCTTAGAATATGGGTTAGGGTACGGGTGAGGGTACGGCGTAGCGTATGGGTTAGGGTTAGGGTTAGGGTACGTCTTAGGGTACGGGTTAGGGTACGGGTGAGGGTACGGCGTAGGGTAAGGGTTAGGGTTAGGGTTAGGGTTAGGGTTAGTTTTAGGGTTAGGGATTGGTTTAGGGTACGGGTTAGGATTAGCGTACGTGTTAGGGTTAGGTTTTTTGTTAGGGTTAGGGTACGCGTTAGGGTTAGGGTATGGGTTAGGTTTAGGGTACACGTTAGGATTAGGGTATTTATTAAACCTATCCCACTCTCTAGATACCACTTAGCACGTAAAGGAATATTATTAGGGATCCAGCCATGGAGAAGATTTTAGTCACTAGGATAAGATAAAGAATAAACACATTATAAAAAAATCACATCAGGATTTTCTTTTTAACCTGTTCCTTAAAACACTAGTGCTTAGGAAATCTAATAGAGGCAAAAGCAATCAAGGGTAGTTTAGGGTTAGGGTTAGGGTTAGGGTTAATGTTAGGGTTAGGGTACGGCTTAGGGTATGGGATAGGGTACGGGTGAGGGTACGGCGTAGGGTAGGGGTTAGGGTAAGGGTTAGGGTACGGCTTAGGGTACGGGTTAGGTTACGGGTGAGGGTACGGCGTAGGGTATGGGTTAGGGTTAGGGTTAGGGTTAGTGTTAGTGTTAGGGTTAGGGTACGGCTTAGCGTATGGGATAGGGTACGGGTGAGGGTACGGCGTAGTGTAGGGGTTAGGGTTAGGGTTAGGGTTAGGGTTAGGGTATGGCTTAGGGTACGGGTGAGGGTACGGGTGAGGGTACTGCGTAGGGTATTGGTTAGGGTTAGGGTACGGCTTAGGATACGTGTTAGGGTACGGGTTAGGGTACGGCGTAGAGTGTGGGTTAAGGTTAGGGTTAGTGTTAGGGTTAGGGTTACGGTACGTCTTAGGGTATGTGTTAGGGTACGGGTGAGGGTACGGCGTAGGTTATGGGTTAGGGTTAGGGTTAGGGTTAGGGTACGGCTTAGGATACGGGTTAGGGTACGGGTGAGGGTACGGCGTAGGTTATGGGTTAGGGTTAGGGTTAGTGTTAGGGTTATGGTACGGCTTAGGTTATGGGATAGGGTACAGGTGAGGGTATGGCATAGGGTAGGGGTTAGGGTTAGGGTTAGGGTTAGGGTTAGGGTTAGGGTACGGCTTAGGGTACGGGTGAGGCTATGGGTGAGGATACTGCGTAGGGTATTGTTTAGGGTTAGGGTACGGCTTAGGATACGGGTTAGGGTACGTGTTAGGGTATGGCGTACGGTATGGGTTAGGGTTAGGGTTAGGGTTAGGGTTAGGGTTAGGGATAGGGTACGGCTTAGGGTACGGGTTAGGGTACGGGTGAGGTTACGGCGTAGGGTATAGTTTAGGGTTAGGGTTAGGGTTAGGGTACGGCTTAGGATACGGGTTAGGGTACGGGTGAGGGTACGGCTTAGGGTACGGGTTAGGGTACGGGTGAGGGTACGGTGTAGGTTATGGGTTAGGGTTAGGGTTAGGGTTAGGGTTAGTTTTAGGGTTAGGGATTGGTTTAGGGTACGGGTTAGGATTAGCATACGTGTTCGGGTTAGGGTTTTGGTTAGGGTTAGGGTACGCGTTAGGGTTAGGGTATGGGTTAGGTTTAGGGTACACTTTAGGATTAGGGTATTTATTAAACCTATCCCACTCTCTAGATACCACTTAGCACGTAAAGGAATATTATTTGGGGTTCAGCCATGGAGAAGATTTTAGTCACTAGGATAAGATAAAGAATAAACACATTATAAAAAAATCACATAAGGTTTTCTTTTTAACCTGTTCCTTAAAACACTAGTGTTTAGGAAATCTAATGGAGGCAAAAGCAGTAAAGGGTATTTTAGGGTTAGGGTTAGGGTTAGGGTTAGGGTAGGGCTTAGGATACCGGTGAGGGTACTGGTGAGGGTACTGCGTAGGTTATTGGTTAGGGTTAGGGTACGGCTTAGGATACGGGTTAGGATATGGGTTAGGTTACGGCGTTGGATATGGGTGAGGGTTAGGGTTAGGGTTAGGGTAAGGCTTTGGGTACGGGTTAGGGTACGGGTGAGGGTACGGCGTAGGGTAGAGGTTAGGGTTAGGTTTAGGGTTAGGGTACGGCTTAGGATACGGGTTACGGTATGGGTGAGGGTACGGCGTAGCGTATGGGTTAGGGTTAGGGTTAGGGTTAGGGTTAGTTTTAGGGTTAGGGATTGGTTTAGGGTACGGGTGAGGATTAGCGTACGTGTTAGGGTTAGGGTTTGGGTTAGGGTTAGGGTACGCATTAGGGTTAGGGTTAGGGTACACGTTAGGATTAGGGTATTTATTAAACCTATCCCACTCTCTAGATACCACTTAGCACGTAAAGGAATATTATTTAGGGTCCAGCCATGGAGAAGATTTTCGTTACTAGGATAAGATAAAGAATAAACACATTATAAAAAAATCACATTAGGATTTTCTTTTTAACCTGTTCCTTAAAACACTAGTGCTTAGGAAATCTAATGGAGGCAAAAGCAGTCAAGGGTAGTTTAGGGTTAGGGTTAGGGTTAGGGTTAGTGTTAGGGTTAGGGTACGGCTTAGGGTATGGGATAGGGTATGGGTGAGGGTACGGCATAGGGTAGGGTTTAGGGTTAGGGTTAGTGTTAGGGTTAGGGTTAGGGTATGGCTTAGGGTACGGGTGAGGGTACTGTGTAGGTCATTGGTTAGGGTTAGGTTAAGGCTTAGGATACAGGTTATTGTATGGGTTAGGGTACGGCGCAGGGTATGGGTAAGGGTTAGGGTTAGGGTTAGGGTTAGAGTTAGGGTACGGCTTAGGGTACGGGTTAGGGTACGGGTGAGGGTACGGCGTAGTGTATAGGTTAGGGTTAGGGTTAGGGTACGGCTTAGGGTACGGGTTAGGGTACGGGTGAGGGTACGGCGTAGTGTATAGGTTAGGGTTAGGGTTAGGGTACGGCTTTGGGTACGGGTTAGGTTACGGGTGAGGGTACGGCGTAGGGTATGGGTTAGGGTTAGGGTTAGGGTTAGTGTTAGTGTTAGGGTTAGGGTACGGCTTAGCGTATGGGATAGGGTACGGGTGAGGGTACGGCGTAGGGTAGGGGTTAGGGTTAGAGTTAGGGTTAGGGTTGGGGTTAGGGTACGGCTTAGGGTACGGGTGAGGGTACGGGTGAGGGTACTGCGTAGGGTATTGGTTAGGGTTAGGATACGGCTTAGGATACGGGTTAGGGTACGGGTTATGGTATGGCGTAGGGTATGGGTTAGGGTTAGGGTTAGGGTTAGGGTTAGGGTACGGCTTAGAATATGGGTTAGGGTACGGGTGAGGGTACGGCGTAGCGTATGGGTTAGGGTTAGGGTACGTCTTAGGGTACGGGTTAGGGTACGGGTGAGGGTACGGCGTAGGGTAAGGGTTAGGGTTAGGGTTAGGGTTAGGGTTAGTTTTAGGGTTAGGGATTGGTTTAGGGTACAGGTTAGGATTAGCGTACGTGTTAGGGTTAGGTTTTTTGTTAGGGTTAGGGTACGCGTTAGGGTTAGGGTATGGGTTAGGTTTAGGGTACACGTTAGGATTAGGGTATTTATTAAACCTATCCCACTCTCTAGATACCACTTAGCACGTAAAGGAATATTATTAGGGATCCAGCCATGGAGAAGATTTTAGTCACTAGGATAAGATAAAGAATAAACACATTATAAAAAAATCACATTAGGATTTTCTTTTTAACCTGTTCCTTAAAACACTAGTGCTTAGGAAATCTAATAGAGGCAAAAGCAATCAAGGGTAGTTTAGGGTTAGGGTTAGGGTTAGGGTTAGTGTTAGGGTTAGGGTACGGCTTAGGGTATGGGATAGGGTACGGGTGAGGGTACGGCGTAGGGTAGGAGTTAGGGTAAGGGTTAGGGTACGGCTTAGGGTACGGGTTAGTTTACGGGTGAGGGTACGGCGTAGGGTATGGGTTAGGGTTAGGGTTAGGGTTAGTGTTAGTGTTAGGGTTAGGGTACGGCTTAGCGTATGGGATAGGGTACGGGTGAGGTTACGGCATAGGGTAGGGGTTAGGGTTAGGGTTAGGGTTAGGGTTAGGGTATGGCTTAGGGTACGGGTGAGGGTACGGGTGAGGGTACTGCGTAGGGTATTGGTTAGGGTTAGGGTACGGCTTAGGATACGTGTTAGGGTACGGGTTAGGGTACGGCGTAGAGTGTGGGTTAAGGTTAGGGTTAGTGTTAGGGTTAGGGTTACGGTACGTCTTAGGGTATGTGTTAGGGTACGGGTGAGGGTACGGCGTAGGTTATGGGTTAGGGTTAGGGTTAGGGTTAGGGTTAGGGTACGGCTTAGGATACGGGTTAGGGTACGGGTGAGGGTACGGCGTAGGTTATGGGTTAGGGTTAGGGTTAGTGTTAGGGTTATGGTACGGCTTAGGTTATGGGATAGGGTACAGGTGAGGGTATGGCATAGGGTAGGGGTTAGGGTTAGGGTTAGGGTTAGGGTTAGGGTTAGGGTACGGCTTAGGGTACGGGTGAGGCTATGGGTGAGGATACTGCGTAGGGTATTGGTTAGGGTTAGGGTACGGCTTAGGATACGGGTTAGGGTACGTGTTAGGGTATGGCGTACGGTATGGGTTAGGGTTAGGGTTAGGGTTAGGGTTAGGGTTAGGGTTAGGGTACGGCTTAGGGTACGGGTTAGGGTACGGGTGAGGTTACGGCGTAGGGTATAGTTTAGGGTTAGGGTTAGGGTTAGGGTACGGCTTAGGATACGGGTTAGGGTACGGGTGAGGGTACGGCTTAGGGTACGGGTTAGGGTACGGGTGAGGGTACGGTGTAGGTTATGGGTTAGGTTTAGGGTTAGGGTTAGGGTTAGTTTTAGGGTTAGGGATTGGTTTAGGATACGGGTTAGGATTAGCATACGTGTTCGGGTTAGGGTTTTGGTTAGGGTTAGGGTACGCGTTAGGGTTAGGGTATGGGTTAGGTTTAGGGTACACTTTAGGATTAGGGTATTTATTAAACCTATCCCACTCTCTAGATACCACTTAGCACGTAAAGGAATATTATTTGGGGTTCAGCCATGGAGAAGATTTTAGTCACTAGGATAAGATAAAGAATAAACACATTATAAAAAAATCACATAAGGTTTTCTTTTTAACCTGTTCCTTAAAACACTAGTGTTTAGGAAATCTAATGGAGGCAAAAGCAGTAAAGGGTAGTTTAGGGTTAGGGTTAGGGTTAGGGTTAGGGTAGGGCTTAGGATACCGGTGAGGGTACTGGTGAGGGTACTGCGTAGGTTATTGGTTAGGGTTAGGGTACGGCTTAGGATACGGGTTAGGATATGGGTTAGGTTACGGCGTTGGGTATGGGTGAGGGTTAGGGTTAGGGTTAGGGTAAGGCTTTGGGTACGGGTTAGGGTACGGGTGAGGGTACGGCGTAGGGTAGAGGTTAGGGTTAGGTTTAGGGTTAGGGTACGGCTTAGGATACGGGTTACGGTATGGGTGAGGGTACGGCGTAGCGTATGGGTTAGGGTTAGGGTTAGGGTTAGGGTTAGTTTTAGGGTTAGGGATTGGTTTAGGGTACGGGTGAGGATTAGCGTACGTGTTAGGGTTAGGGTTTGGGTTAGGGTTAGGGTACGCATTAGGGTTAGGGTTAGGGTACACGTTAGGATTAGGGTATTTATTAAACCTATCCCACTCTCTAGATACCACTTAGCACGTAAAGGAATATTATTTAGGGTCCAGCCATGGAGAAGATTTTCGTTACTAGGATAAGATAAAGAATAAACACATTATAAAAAAATCACATTAGGATTTTCTTTTTAACCTGTTCCTTAAAACACTAGTGCTTAGGAAATCTAATGGAGGCAAAAGCAGTCAAGGGTAGTTTAGGGTTAGGGTTAGGGTTAGGGTTAGTGTTAGGGTTAGGGTACGGCTTAGGGTATGGGATAGGGTATGGGTGAGGGTACGGCATAGGGTAGGGTTTAGGGTTAGGGTTAGTGTTAGGGTTAGGGTTAGGGTATGGCTTAGGGTACGGGTGAGGGTACTGTGTAGGTCATTGGTTAGGGTTAGGTTAAGGCTTAGGATACAGGTTATTGTATGGGTTAGGGTACGGCGCAGGGTATGGGTAAGGGTTAGGGTTAGGGTTAGGGTTAGAGTTAGGGTACGGCTTAGGGTACGGGTTAGGGTACGGGTGAGGGAACGGCGTAGTGTATAGGTTAGGGTTAGGGTTAGGGTACGGCTTTGGGTACGGGTTAGGTTACGGGTGAGGGTACGGCGTAGGGTATGGGTTAGGGTTAGGGTTAGGGTTAGTGTTAGTGTTAGGGTTAGGGTACGGCTTAGCGTATGGGATAGGGTACGGGTGAGGGTACGGCCTAGGGTAGGGGTTAGGGTTAGAGTTAGGGTTAGGGTTGGGGTTAGGGTACGGCTTAGGGTACGGGTGAGGGTACGGGTGAGGGTACTGCGTAGGGTATTGGTTAGGGTTAGGATACGGCTTAGGATACGGGTTAGGGTACGGGTTATGGTATGGCGTAGGGTATGGGTTAGGGTTAGGGTTAGGGTTAGGGTTAGGGTACGGCTTAGAATATGGGTTAGGGTACGGGTGAGGGTACGGCGTAGCGTATGGGTTAGGGTTAGGGTTAGGGTACGTCTTAGGGTACGGGTTAGGGTACGGGTGAGGGTACGGCGTAGGGTAAGGGTTAGGGTTAGGGTTAGGGTTAGGGTTAGTTTTAGGGTTAGGGATTGGTTTAGGGTACGGGTTAGGATTAGCGTACGTGTTAGGGTTAGGTTTTTTGTTAGGGTTAGGGTACGCGTTAGGGTTAGGGTATGGGTTAGGTTTAGGGTACACGTTAGGATTAGGGTATTTATTAAACCTATCCCACTCTCTAGATACCACTTAGCACGTAAAGGAATATTATTAGGGATCCAGCCATGGAGAAGATTTTAGTCACTAGGATAAGATAAAGAATAAACACATTATAAAAAAATCACATCAGGATTTTCTTTTTAACCTGTTCCTTAAAACACTAGTGCTTAGGAAATCTAATAGAGGCAAAAGCAATCAAGGGTAGTTTAGGGTTAGGGTTAGGGTTAGGGTTAGTGTTAGGGTTAGGGTACGGCTTAGGGTATGGGATAGGGTACGGGTGAGGGTACGGCGTAGGGTAGGGGTTAGGGTAAGGGTTAGGGTACGGCTTAGGGTACGGGTTAGGTTACGGGTGAGGGTACGGCGTAGGGTATGGGTTAGGGTTAGGGTTAGGGTTAGTGTTAGTGTTAGGGTTAGGGTACGGCTTAGCGTATGGGATAGGGTACGGGTGAGGGTACGGCGTAGGGTAGGGGTTAGGGTTAGGGTTAGGGTTAGGGTTAGGGTATGGCTTAGGGTACGGGTGAGGGTACGGGTGAGGGTACTGCGTAGGGTATTGGTTAGGGTTAGGGTACGGCTTAGGATACGTGTTAGGGTACGGGTTAGGGTACGGCGTAGAGTGTGGGTTAAGGTTAGGGTTAGTGTTAGGGTTAGGGTTACGGTACGTCTTAGGGTATGTGTTAGGGTACGGGTGAGGGTACGGCGTAGGTTATGGGTTAGGGTTAGGGTTAGGGTTAGGGTACGGCTTAGGATACGGGTTAGGGTACGGGTGAGGGTACGGCGTAGGTTATGGGTTAGGGTTAGGGTTAGTGTTAGGGTTATGGTACGGCTTAGGTTATGGGATAGGGTACAGGTGAGGGTATGGCATAGGGTAGGGGTTAGGGTTAGGGTTAGGGTTAGGGTTAGGGTTAGGGTACGGCTTAGGGTACGGGTGAGGCTATGGGTGAGGATACTGCGTAGGGTATTGTTTAGGGTTAGGGTACGGCTTAGGATACGGGTTAGGGTACGTGTTAGGGTATGGCGTACGGTATGGGTTAGGGTTAGGGTTAGGGTTAGGGTTAGGGTTAGGGATAGGGTACGGCTTAGGGTACGGGTTAGGGTACGGGTGAGGTTACGGCGTAGGGTATAGTTTAGGGTTAGGGTTAGGGTTAGGGTACGGCTTAGGATACGGGTTAGGGTACGGGTGAGGGTACGGCTTAGGGTACGGGTTAGGGTACGGGTGAGGGTACGGTGTAGGTTATGGGTTAGGGTTAGGGTTAGGGTTAGGGTTAGTTTTAGGGTTAGGGATTGGTTTAGGGTACGGGTTAGGATTAGCATACGTGTTCGGGTTAGGGTTTTGGTTAGGGTTAGGGTACGCGTTAGGGTTAGGGTATGGGTTAGGTTTAGGGTACACTTTAGGATTAGGGTATTTATTAAACCTATCCCACTCTCTAGATACCACTTAGCACGTAAAGGAATATTATTTGGGGTTCAGCCATGGAGAAGATTTTAGTCACTAGGATAAGATAAAGAATAAACACATTATAAAAAAATCACATAAGGTTTTCTTTTTAACCTGTTCCTTAAAACACTAGTGTTTAGGAAATCTAATGGAGGCAAAAGCAGTAAAGGGTATTTTAGGGTTAGGGTTAGGGTTAGGGTTAGGGTAGGGCTTAGGATACCGGTGAGGGTACTGGTGAGGGTACTGCGTAGGTTATTGGTTAGGGTTAGGGTACGGCTTAGGATACGGGTTAGGATATGGGTTAGGTTACGGCGTTGGATATGGGTGAGGGTTAGGGTTAGGGTTAGGGTAAGGCTTTGGGTACGGGTTAGGGTACGGGTGAGGGTACGGCGTAGGGTAGAGGTTAGGGTTAGGTTTAGGGTTAGGGTACGGCTTAGGATACGGGTTACGGTATGGGTGAGGGTACGGCGTAGCGTATGGGTTAGGGTTAGGGTTAGGGTTAGGGTTAGTTTTAGGGTTAGGGATTGGTTTAGGGTACGGGTGAGGATTAGCGTACGTGTTAGGGTTAGGGTTTGGGTTAGGGTTAGGGTACGCATTAGGGTTAGGGTTAGGGTACACGTTAGGATTAGGGTATTTATTAAACCTATCCCACTCTCTAGATACCACTTAGCACGTAAAGGAATATTATTTAGGGTCCAGCCATGGAGAAGATTTTCGTTACTAGGATAAGATAAAGAATAAACACATTATAAAAAAATCACATTAGGATTTTCTTTTTAACCTGTTCCTTAAAACACTAGTGCTTAGGAAATCTAATGGAGGCAAAAGCAGTCAAGGGTAGTTTAGGGTTAGGGTTAGGGTTAGGGTTAGTGTTAGGGTTAGGGTACGGCTTAGGGTATGGGATAGGGTATGGGTGAGGGTACGGCATAGGGTAGGGTTTAGGGTTAGGGTTAGTGTTAGGGTTAGGGTTAGGGTATGGCTTAGGGTACGGGTGAGGGTACTGTGTAGGTCATTGGTTAGGGTTAGGTTAAGGCTTAGGATACAGGTTATTGTATGGGTTAGGGTACGGCGCAGGGTATGGGTAAGGGTTAGGGTTAGGGTTAGGGTTAGAGTTAGGGTACGGCTTAGGGTACGGGTTAGGGTACGGGTGAGGGTACGGCGTAGTGTATAGGTTAGGGTTAGGGTTAGGGTACGGCTTAGGGTACGGGTTAGGGTACGGGTGAGGGTACGGCGTAGTGTATAGGTTAGGGTTAGGGTTAGGGTACGGCTTTGGGTACGGGTTAGGTTACGGGTGAGGGTACGGCGTAGGGTATGGGTTAGGGTTAGGGTTAGGGTTAGTGTTAGTGTTAGGGTTAGGGTACGGCTTAGCGTATGGGATAGGGTACGGGTGAGGGTACGGCCTAGGGTAGGGGTTAGGGTTAGAGTTAGGGTTAGGGTTGGGGTTAGGGTACGGCTTAGGGTACGGGTGAGGGTACGGGTGAGGGTACTGCGTAGGGTATTGGTTAGGGTTAGGATACGGCTTAGGATACGGGTTAGGGTACGGGTTATGGTATGGCGTAGGGTATGGGTTAGGGTTAGGGTTAGGGTTAGGGTTAGGGTACGGCTTAGAATATGGGTTAGGGTACGGGTGAGGGTACGGCGTAGCGTATGGGTTAGGGTTAGGGTACGTCTTAGGGTACGGGTTAGGGTACGGGTGAGGGTACGGCGTAGGGTAAGGGTTAGGGTTAGGGTTAGGGTTAGGGTTAGTTTTAGGGTTAGGGATTGGTTTAGGGTACAGGTTAGGATTAGCGTACGTGTTAGGGTTAGGTTTTTTGTTAGGGTTAGGGTACGCGTTAGGGTTAGGGTATGGGTTAGGTTTAGGGTACACGTTAGGATTAGGGTATTTATTAAACCTATCCCACTCTCTAGATACCACTTAGCACGTAAAGGAATATTATTAGGGATCCAGCCATGGAGAAGATTTTAGTCACTAGGATAAGATAAAGAATAAACACATTATAAAAAAATCACATCAGGATTTTCTTTTTAACCTGTTCCTTAAAACACTAGTGCTTAGGAAATCTAATAGAGGCAAAAGCAATCAAGGGTAGTTTAGGGTTAGGGTTAGGGTTAGGGTTAGTGTTAGGGTTAGGGTACGGCTTAGGGTATGGGATAGGGTACGGGTGAGGGTACGGCGTAGGGTAGGGGTTAGGGTAAGGGTTAGGGTACGGCTTAGGGTACGGGTTAGGTTACGGGTGAGGGTACGGCGTAGGGTATGGGTTAGGGTTAGGGTTAGGGTTAGTGTTAGTGTTAGGGTTAGGGTACGGCTTAGCGTATGGGATAGGGTACGGGTGAGGGTACGGCGTAGGGTAGGGGTTAGGGTTAGGGTTAGGGTTAGGGTTAGGGTATGGCTTAGGGTACGGGTGAGGGTACGGGTGAGGTTACTGCGTAGGGTATTGGTTAGGGTTAGGGTACGGCTTAGGATATGTGTTAGGGTACGGGTTAGGGTACGGCGTAGAGTGTGGGTTAAGGTTAGGGTTAGTGTTAGGGTTAGGGTTACGGTACGTCTTAGGGTATGTGTTAGGGTACGGGTGAGGGTACGGCGTAGGTTATGGGTTAGGGTTAGGGTTAGGGTTAGGGTACGGCTTAGGATACGGGTTAGGGTACGGGTGAGGGTACGGCGTAGGTTATGGGTTAGGGTTAGGGTTAGTGTTAGGGTTATGGTATGGCTTAGGTTATGGGATAGGGTACAGGTGAGGGTATGGCATAGGGTAGGGGTTAGGGTTAGGGTTAGGGTTAGGGTTAGGGTTAGGGTACGGCTTAGGGTACGGGTGGGGCTATGGGTGAGGATACTGCGTAGGGTATTGTTTAGGGTTAGGGTACGGCTTAGGATACGGGTTAGGGTACCTGTTAGGTTATGGCGTACGGTATGGGTTAGGGTTAGGGTTAGGGTTAGGGTTAGGGTTAGGGTTAGGGTACGGCTTAGGGTACGGGTTATGGTACGGGTGAGGTTACGGAGTAGGGTATAGTTTAGGGTTAGGGTTAGGGTTAGGGTACGGCTTAGGATACGGGTTAGGGTACGGGTGAGGGTACGGCTTAGGGTACGGGTTAGGGTACGGGTGAGGGTACGGTGTAGGTTATGGGTTAGGGTTAGGGTTAGGGTTAGGGTTAGTTTTAGGGTTAGGGATTGGTTTAGGGTACGGGTTAGGATTAGCATACGTGTTCGGGTTAGGGTTTTGGTTAGGGTTAGGGTACGCGTTAGGGTTAGGGTATGGGTTAGGTTTAGGGTACACTTTAGGATTAGGGTATTTATTAAACCTATCCCACTCTCTAGATACCACTTAGCACGTAAAGGAATATTATTTGGGGTTCAGCCATGGAGAAGATTTTAGTCACTAGGATAAGATAAAGAATAAACACATTATAAAAAAATCACATAAGGTTTTCTTTTTAACCTGTTCCTTAAAACACTAGTGTTTAGGAAATCTAATGGAGGCAAAAGCAGTAAAGGGTAGTTTAGGGTTAGGGTTAGGGTTAGGGTTAGGGTAGGGCTTAGGATACCGGTGAGGGTACTGGTGAGGGTACTGCGTAGGTTATTGGTTAGGGTTAGGGTACGGCTTAGGATACGGGTTAGGATATGGGTTAGGTTACGGCGTTGGGTATGGGTGAGGGTTAGGGTTAGGGTTAGGGTAAGGCTTTGGGTACGGGTTAGGGTACGGGTGAGTGTACGGCATAGGGTAGAGGTTAGGGTTAGGTTTAGGGTTAGGGTACGGCTTAGGATACGGGTTAGGGTATGGGTGAGGGTACGGCGTAGCGTATGGGTTAGGGTTAGGGTTAGGGTTAGGGTTAGTTTTAGGGTTAGGGATTGGTTTAGGGTACGGGTGAGGATTAGCGTACGTGTTAGGGTTAGGGTTTGGGTTAGGGTTAGGGTACGCATTAGGGTTAGGGTTAGGGTACACGTTAGGATTAGGGTATTTATTAAACCTATCCCACTCTCTAGATACCACTTAGCACGTAAAGGAATATTATTTAGGGTCCAGCCATGGAGAAGATTTTCGTTACTAGGATAAGATAAAGAATAAACACATTATAAAAAAATCACATTAGGATTTTCTTTTTAACCTGTTCCTTAAAACACTAGTGCTTAGGAAATCTAATGGAGGCAAAAGCAGTCAAGGGTAGTTTAGGGTTAGGGTTAGGGTTAGGGTTAGGGTTAGGGTTAGGGTACGGCTTAGGGTATGGGATAGGGTATGGGTGAGGGTACGGCATAGGGTAGGGTTTAGGGTTAGGGTTAGTGTTAGGGTTAGGGTTAGGGCATGGCTTAGGGTACGGGTGAGGGTACTGTGTAGGTCATTGGTTAGGGTTAGGTTAAGGCTTAGGATACAGGTTATTGTATGGGTTAGGGTACGGCGCAGGGTATGGGTAAGGGTTAGGGTTAGGGTTAGGGTTAGAGTTAGGGTACGGCTTAGGGTACGGGTTAGGGTACGGGTGAGGGTACGGCATAGTGTATAGGTTAGGGTTAGGGTTAGGGTACGGCTTTGGGTACGGGTTAGGTTACGGGTGAGGGTACGGCGTAGGGTATGGGTTAGGGTTAGGGTTAGGGTTAGTGTTAGTGTTAGGGTTAGGGTACGGCTTAGCGTATTGGATAGGGTATGGGTGAGGGTACGGCGTAGGGTAGGGGTTAGGGTTAGAATTAGGGTTAGGGTTGGGGTTAGGGTACGGCGTAGGGTACGGGTGAGGGTACGGGTGAGGGTACTGCGTAGGGTATTGGTTAGGGTTAGGATACGGCTTAGGATACGGGTTAGGGTACGGGTTATGTTATGGCGTAGGGTATGGGTTAGGGTTAGGGTTAGGGTTAGGGTTAGGGTACGGCTTAGTATACGGGTTAGGGTACGGGTGAGGGTACGGCGTAGCGTATGGGTTAGGGTTAGGGTTAGGGTACGTCTTAGGGTACGGGTTAGGGTACGGGTGAGGGTACGGCGTAGGGTAAGGGTTAGGGTTAGGGTTAGGGTTAGGGTTAGTTTTAGGGTTAGGGATTGGTTTAGGGTACGGGTTAGGATTAGCGTACCTGTTAGGGTTAGGTTTTTTGTTAGGGTTAGGGTACGCGTTAGGGTTAGGGTATGGGTTAGGTTTAGGGTACACGTTAGGATTAGGGTATTTATTAAATCTATCCCACTCTCTAGATACCACTTAGCACGTAAAGGAATATTATTTGGGGTTCAGCCATGGAGAAGATTTTAGTCACTAGGATAAGATAAAGAATAAACACATTATAAAAAAAATCACATAAGGTTTTCTTTTTAACCTGTTCTTTAAAACACTAGTGTTTAGGAAATCTAATGGAGGCAAAAGCAGTAAAGGGTAGTTTAGGGTTAGGGTTAGGGTAGGGCTTAGGATACGGGTGAGGGTACTGGTGAGGGTACTGCGTAGGTTATTGGTTAGGGTTAGGGTACGGCTTAGGATACGGGTTAGGATATGGGTTAGGTTACGGCGTTGGGTATGGGTGAGGGTTAGGGTTAGGGTTAGGGTAAGGCTTTGGGTACGGGTTAGGGTACGGGTGAGGGTACGGCGTAGGGTAGAGGTTAGGGTTAGGTTTAGGGTTAGGGTACGGCTTAGGATACGGGTTAGGGTATGGGTGAGGGTACGGCGTAGCGTATGGGTTAGGGTTAGGGTTAGGGTTAGGGTTAGTTTTAGGGTTAGGGATTGGTTTAGGGTACGGTTGAGGATTAGCGTACGTGTTAGGGTTAGGGTTTGGGTTAGGGTTAGGGTACGCATTAGGGTTAGGGTTAGGGTACACGTTAGGATTAGGGTATTTATTAAACCTATCCCACTCTCTAGATACCACTTAGCACGTAAAGGAATATTATTTAGGGTCCAGCCATGGAGAAGATTTTCGTTACTAGGATAAGATAAAGAATAAACACATTATAAAAAAATCACATTAGGATTTTCTTTTTAACCTGTTCCTTAAAACACTAGTGCTTAGGAAATCTAATGGAGGCAAAAGCAGTCAAGGGTAGTTTAGGGTTAGGGTTAGGGTTAGGGTTAGTGTTAGGGTTAGGGTACGGCTTAGGGTATGGGATAGGGTATGGGTGAGGGTACGGCATAGGGTAGGGTTTAGGGTTAGGGTTAGTGTTAGGGTTAGGGTTAGGGTATGGCTTAGGGTACGGGTGAGGGTACTGTGTAGGTCATTGGTTAGGGTTAGGTTAAGGCTTAGGATACAGGTTATTGTATGGGTTAGGGTACGGCGCAGGGTATGGGTAAGGGTTAGGGTTAGGGTTAGGGTTAGAGTTAGGGTACGGCTTAGGGTACGGGTTAGGGTACGGGTGAGGGTACGGCGTAGGGTATGGGTTAGGGTTAGGGTTAGGGTTAGTGTTAGTGTTAGGGTTAGGGTACGGCTTAGCGTATGGGATAGGGTACGGGTGAGGGTACGGCGTAGGGTAGGGGTTAGGGTTAGAGTTAGGGTTAGGGTTGGGGTTAGGGTACGGCTTAGGGTACGGGTGAGGGTACGGGTGAGGGTACTGCGTAGGGTATTGGTTAGGGTTAGGATACGGCTTAGGATACGGGTTAGGGTACGGGTTAGGTTATGGCATAGGGTATGGGTTAGGGTTAGGGTTAGGGTTAGGGTTAGGGTTAGGGTACGGCTTAGGATACGGGTTAGGGTACGGGTGAGGGTACGGCGTAGCGTATGGGTTAGGGTTAGGGTTAGGGTACGTCTTAGGGTACGGGTTAGGGTACGGGTGAGGGTACGGCGTAGGGTAAGGTTTAGGGTTAGGGTTAGGGTTAGGGTTAGTTTTAGGGTTAGGGATTGGTTTAGGGTACGGGTTAGGATTAGCGTACGTGTTAGGGTTAGGTTTTCGGTTAGGGTTAGGGTACGCGTTAGGGTTAGGGTATGGGTTAGGGTTAGGGTACACGTTAGGATTAGGGTATTTATTAAACCTATCCCACTCTCTAGATACCACTTAGCACGTAAAGGAATATTATTAGGGATCCAGCCATGGAGAAGATTTTAGTCACTAGGATAAGATAAAGAATAAACACATTATAAAAAAATCACATTAGGATTTTCTTTTTAACCTGTTCCTTAAAACACTAGTGCTTAGGAAATCTAATAGAGGCAAAAGCAATCAAGGGTAGTTTAGGGTTAGGGTTAGGGTTAGGGTTAGTGTTAGGGTTAGGGTACGGCTTAGGGTATGGGATAGGGTACGGGTGAGGGTACGGCGTAGGGTAGGGGTTAGGGTTAGGCTTAGGGCTATGGTTAGGGTATGGCTTAGGGTACGGGTGAGGGTACGGGTGAGGGTACTGCGTAGGGTATTGCTTAGGGTTAGGGTACGGCTTAGGATACGTGTTAGGGTACGGGTTAGGGTACGGCGTAGAGTGTGGGTTAGGGTTAGGGTTAGTGTTAGGGTTAGGGTTACGGTACTTCTTAGGGTACGTGTTAGGGTACGGGTGAGGGTACGGCGTAGGTTATGGGTTAGGATTAGGGTTAGGGTTAGGGTTAGGGTACGGCTTAGGATACGGGTTAGGGTACGGGTGAGGGTACGGCGTAGGTTATGGGTTAGGGTTAGGGTTAGTGTTAGGGTTATGGTACGGCTTAGGTTATGGGATAGGGTACAGGTGAGGGTATGGCATAGGGTAGGTG